>NC_142398.1:2012500-2222500 GCF_059441095.1 Idiotropiscis lumnitzeri | reverse complement strand
GTAAGTGAAAGACATCTGAAGCGAGTGCTAAACAAAAAGGACGATTTCATCGTAAAATGTTCTCTGAAATGGCAGTCCTGTTTGACTTTACTAACGGTCAATTGCAGCACTCCGGACAGATACACGGATACCGTTGGGTGCATAGTAAATGCAGAAAACATGGATTTCGAGTCAGGAAAGAGGATGTGCTGTCTGGTGCTGAAAAAGTTGGACGCGAGAGGAGTGTCGTGAAGGTAGCCAAGACGTCTGAGACTCAACGGCGAACTTTATTTGGCACCTGGACTCATATGATAAACTGAGGCCCTTTTGGTATCAATGGTGCTATTGATGTTTTTTGTAGGAAAATAATGTGGCTCAATGCTTACACAACAAGTAGTGACCCGAAGTTGATTGGCGGTTACTACATGGAAGTTGTGCAGCATTTAGGGGTTTGTCCTCGAATCCTGGATGTTGACTATTACTTCTGCAGACAACTGTTGTGAAATGCGCTGTACAAATAAAGTTGTATTGTATGTATTATCCCGATCGAGATTTTATAAACTTGCCTGTTAAAGATGATGACATAATTGTCACTCCTTGCTCTGGTCAGCAGGTGGTGTCAAAAATGCAACGTGTTTCACTGAAATAAATAAATTTTATTAGCATTCACAAATTCTTACAAACATCAATTTACCTGACAGGAGGCAAGGTTAGGATATCTGTTCACGAACAGCCTTTGGAAATGGGATGGCAAGTGGAAAAACACATCTATTGTAACAGAGCAAATATTTGTTAACTATTTAGAATGTTTTAACACTGCATCACAACAAATCTGAGCAACAGTTGCTGTTTATTCCATAATGGCATGCCTTGTTCCGCTACCATTGGTTGTCCTCACTTGATGATATTCATTGCCATAAAAATTGAGCCATCCTATTTCAAACTCCCCGAAACTCTTTTTTGCAGAAACATATTTATGTCTTGCCATTCCCTCCTCGTGGTTTTGGAGCACACATGGAGTTCCACTCAGTAGACCTTTTTTCCTTGATCTTATTTTGTCCCTGAATCTTTGGATGAGAGTTTCATTATCAGCACTAGGCATTTTCTGTCAACAAAAGCAAACGACAGCTACTCGATCACCGTAGGAAGTGATATATTTGCCCAATTGCTCGTCAGTCAAAAGGGAAATTATTGCCATGTCAACCTGCAAATATGAAATATGAGATGAAATACTTGCAATGTTTACTTACTTAAAAACTTATTTTGTATATATTCACATGAGTAATGGTGCACACAACAGTCATAATTAAATGTATTCAATATTAAACATCTGGAAGTGGCAGCACATTTACCATTTTTGTAACGTAGTTTTTAATTTGAGTTTAAATATCTTCAATACTATAAGAGCATAAACAGTGCAGCTAAACTAGATAGAAATGCTAGCTTCACCGCTCCCCCAGTTAATTTCACACTGTATTTTTACCTCTATGTTACTCTTACCAGTAGTAATAATACTACAAAATAATAATCAAATTTATGCTTTTCTTGCCACTTAAAAGGTAAACAGTTTGCACGCTAGTGTTGGAGTTGAGTCACAGTGGAAATGAGAAGTAGCTAGTAAAGCAACCTTTAAAAGCCAAACTTACTCCAATGCGTGTTCGTTTTTTTGTACTCAGGAAGAAAAGGGTCAAATCAAGACTGAACAACTGATTAGAGTTCCGATATTTAGTTTCTTCAATTTCTGGAGTTCAGGAAATAGTACAAAGACAGATGTCTGGGCGACTTTTTCTTAATCTCACGAGAAACTGCACTCGGGCGAGCACAGTCGAAAAATGCGCGCCATCTTTCAGCCCAGCTTCAGTTTTTAAAGGAGTTTTTTATATCAAGGGTAATGGAGGTATAATCGATTGAATCGGTCGTCCTCGCTCCCTCCCACGGCACGGGTCCACGTCCAAGGGAAGGTCCTCCCCAGGTTAGTCATCGTCTGTATAGTTGATTCCCGTCTGGTCCCCAACACTGGCACGCCAAGGCTGGCCTTCTCCGGCGGGCAGTCTCTCCGTCTCTCTCCCCACTGGCATTCCTCTGTAATCTGGTCGGTGTGCATGTGTGCGTGTGTATGTGCATGTGTATATGCAGGTGTATGTATGTGTCTGTGTATGTGTAAGTGTGTATGTGCGTGCGCTCCGATCTCCAATTGTTTTGTCTTTCGGAATGTTTTTTTTGCGATAGCGTCTGTGTGAGTCCTCCAGTGCCCAATTTGGTATGTTTGCATCTCTCCAGCCAATGTGGAGAATGTGCTTTGTCGTCTTGGTCCAGGAAGTGCTGTGAATGTGAGGGCAGCTCATGGAAATGCTATGTGCGCAAATTTGTTCCCACTACTGAGAATTTCAATAAAGTTCACACTTTTAAACTAAGTACTACAAATTTAGCATATGAGAATAATATAATAAATCAGTAAACATCAGGCCTACAATCCCAGTCATTCTTGTGACCAGTGCTTCTAGTTTCATTTGACAAATGCTTCTTGTTTCATCCATGTTTAAAATATTCAGTAAATATGAACCTGCTAACTTTAACAATCGACATTCTGTCCCGTATGTGTTTAAAATAATGATGCGCATAATGTCACCGTTCCGGCTCCCCGCCAGCGGCTGAGCCCCGTTCCGGCTCCCCGCCAGCGGCTGAGCCCCGTTGCGGCTCCCCGCCAGCGGCTGAGCCCCGTTCCGGCTCCCCACCAGCTGCTGAGCCCCGTTCCGGCTCCTCGCCAGCTGCTGAGCACCGTCCCGGCTTCCCGACAGCTGCTGAACCCCGTTCCGGCGCCTCGCCAGCGCTTCAAGTCCCTGTTCCGGCGGAGCACGCCCTGCGTCCGCCGCAAGTCCACGTTCCGGTGGAGCACGTCTTGCGTCCGCCCCAAGATCACGTTCCGGCGGAGTACGTCCTGCGTCCGCCCCAAGTCCATGTTCAGGCGGCGCACGTCGTGCGTCCGCCCCAAGTTCACGTTCTGGCGGTGCACGTCGCCCGTCGCAAGTTCCTGCCTCGGCGGCGCCCGACGAAGCGCCGCCGCTCCCGGTTCCTGCACCGGCGGTGGACGACGACACGCCGCCGCTTCTCGCCTCTTCCTCGGCGGTGCCCGACGAACCGCCGCCGCTTCTCGTCTCTGCCTCGGCGCCGTTCGACGACCCGCCGTCGCTCCCGGTTCCTGCCTCGGCGGTGGACGATAACCCGCCGCCGCTCCCAGTTCCTGCATCAACGCCAGTCGACGGCCCACCGCCGCCTCTCGTCTCTGCCTCGGCAGCGCCCGACGACCCGCCGCCGCTCCCGGTTCCTGCACCGGCGGTGGACGACGACACGCCGCCGCTTTTCGCCTCTTCCTCGGCGGTGCCCGACGACCCGCCGCCGCTCCAAGTCACTGTCTCGGCGGCGCCCGACGAACCGCCGCCGCTTCTCGTCTCTGCCTCGGCGCCGTTCGACGACCCGCCGTCGCTCCCGGTTCCTGCCTCGGCGGTGGACGATAACCCGCCGCCGCTCCCAGTTCCTGCATCAACGGCAGTCGACGGCCCACCGCCGCCTCTCGTCTCTGCCTCGGCAGCGCCCGACGACCCGCCGCCGCTCCCGGTTCCTGCACCGGCGGTGGACGACGACACGCCGCCGCTTCTCGCCTCTTCCTCGGCGGTGCCCGACGACACGCCGCCGCTTCTCGCCTCTTCCTCGGCGGTGCCCGACGACCCGCCGCCGCTCCAAGTCACTGTCTCGGCGGCGCCCGACGAACCGCCGCCGCTTCTCGTCTCTGCCTCGGCGCCGTTCGACGACCCGCTGTCGCTCCCGGTTCCTGCCTCGGCGGTGGACGATAACCCGCCGCCGCTCCCAGTTCCTGCATCAACGGCGGTCGACGGCCCACCGCCGCTTCTCGTCTCTGCCTCAGCGGCGCCCGACGACCCGCCGCTGCTCCAAGTCACTGTCTCGGCGGCGCTCGACGAACAGCCGTCGCTCCAAGTTCCTGTCTCGGCGGCGCTCGATGACCAGCCGCCGCTCCAAGTTCCTGTCTCTGCGGCGCTCGATGACCAGCCGCCGCTCCAAGTCCCTGTCTCGGCGGTGCTCGACGACCAGCCGCCGCTCCAAGTTCCTGTCGCGGTTGCGCCCGGCACGCTGCCGCTCCAAGCTCCTGTCTCGGCTGCGCCCGGTCCGCCGCTGCTCCAAGTTCCTGTCTCGGCTGCACCCGACGGTCCGCCGTTGCTCCAAGTTCCTGTCTCGGCTGCACCCGACGGTCCGCCGTCGCTCCAAGTTCCTGTCTCGGCTGCACCCGACGGTCTGCCGTCGCTCCAAGTTCCTGTCTCGGCTGCACCCGACGGTCCGCCGTCGCTCCAAGTTCCTGTCTCGGCTGCGCTCGGTCCGCTTCTGCTCCAAGCTCCTGCCTCGGCTGCGCCCGGCGGCCCGCCGCCGCTTCTCGTCGCCGTACTTCGTGTGGCGATCTGGACCTCCCGGACGTCCGCCTGAATGGCCACGGCGGGACTTGCAGGTCTGGCCACCCGGACGGCCGCCTAAAGGCCTACGAAGGGACTCGCTGGTCTGGCCTCCCGGACATCCGCCAGACCGGCCTCGAACACGGGTTGTGGTCCCACCTCCTGACCCCTTCCGCCCACCCTCGTTCTTGGAAATTGTTTTAGTTTTTTTTGTTTTGTTTTGGGACGTCTGGGATCCGTCCCTTAAGGGGGGGGTACTGTCATGACCCGTGTCATTTTTGCAAAAATTACCATAGGGTTCTTATAGTGCTTGGGATTTACGCAATTTCAGTTGCAATGACAATGTTGACAAAACAAATTTACTTATTTCAATTTAATGCGGAAATAAGAATATAAAATGTTTGTTCTATGCATTTCACATTTTCTTGAAATATGTGGAAGTCACACTGCTGTCTATGGAAATAATTGTCCTGTGTGAGAGACTGTTCTTTTTTCTCAGTGTTTAACTAAGTAAAAGATTTATTTTTCATCAGAAGGTTTCATTATTTCAGTAAGACAAGATGCTAAAATTTAATGAACCATTTTTTTCTAGATTATATATATATATATATATATATATATATGTGTGTTCTGTGTGCATGAAAGGGCTCTTAGTTAGTTAATAGACAGTTGTCAGATACCGAGTTGGTAACAGTAGGCCTTCTTGCAGTCGTCACGTTGAGGGTGATGAACGCGTTTTGTGATTCGATACTCACTAGTGAGAGGGCAGCGTCATTTGGAATCAACAAATCCACATCAGACTGTCTTACGCGGCAACCGTGATCTAAAAATATATTCTTGATTTTTAAACCCACGATGACCGAAGGAGGTAAGAGTGAGGATTTGATTGCCGATATACTTGCAAGGCCATTTTCAAGCCGGACGTTTCAAGAGAAACTTGATCCCGTGAGTCGAGGTCATCCGACACCTAATAGTCCGTAAGTGTGCGTCTGAATATTATTTTTACAGCCGTGGTGTCATAAATGAAGATATTATGTGGGGTCAGGCCAAGTAGGACCTCACTGAAAGCATTCGTGCGAAATGGACGGCCCGCCACTGTGTTTAGTATCATTCATTTGTATTTTAACTTTTTGCTTTCACTCTCTTTGTTATTGAATCATTGCTACTTTGTGTTTTACCCTGTTAAGCGCTTTGTTACAGCGACAACTGAAGAAGCGATACGGATAATGGATGGATGTATTGAATTGTATTCATTATCAATACAATCAATGTAGTCATTGTGTGTAATAATCCTAATAATAATTGAATTTCAATTAATTGCACAGCCCTTGTTAAACTTATCATGTTTTAACATGAAACTTATGTTAAAAGTTTAAAGTTATCGTTGGAATGTGAATTATGTGAAACATGGGCCTTATCACGTTCTAACATGAAACGTATGGTGTGAAAATTAAAAACACGACTCATCTCGTCAAAAGGTTAAACATTATGTTTTATAGTGGAACCTATCACGTTAAAAACTTAGAATTATCACATTTTAATGTAAAACTTATCATGCGTTAACATGACACTTAAAAAAAAAAGAAGAACAATTTGTCAACAAGTTTTCTGGCATTGTGGCAGCCAAATGCTAATGGACAAAAGTACAGAAAAATAAACTCAAATACAATTAAATAAAAAAATTGCTATGAAAACAGAGTCCTAACAGCACAGGTACACGGACTGTGTCTCTCCAATGTGCCGCAAAGAAGCTTTTGAACACACTTGGGATAGCACACTCTTAAGTACACACACACACACACACACCCCTTACGCTACAGTCTTTGTGGCCACTACATACACACATGCACACACAGAGACTGGGACACACGCTAATGTTGAAGATTTATGCAAGTGAAAGCGACGTGTCAGAATGGCATGCAGACAAACAAACATGCGCGTGGGCTCACTGGCGCTGACATGAAACGATTTGTCAGCCTTTTATTTTGTACACATGGAAAGCGAATAGACCCCGCGTCCTTTCACACGCACACGCACGTGAATACGACATGGCTATTGTAAGGCGGGTGCAAAGAAGAAGTAGTCTCTACTTTAGTGGTCTCAGAGTACGAGATATCATAATGATTGCCATGCAGACCAATCACGCAGGAGAGAGTGACAAAATCAGAATGATTGACATAAACAATACAAACATTTGGCAGTAAGCACTGATGCCAAGACTGTGTCAATGTCGGCATAAAGGATGTGGGTACCAACATCCACCCATATCTTGTCATGTTACAATAATAAGCGACAAAAATGACCAATCACTTGTGGTGTATCTAGCGACCAACCAACCAAAAGTAAGTGACAAACTTGGTACAGCGACTGACAGATCGAGAATAAACATTAATTACTTCGTGGTGTGTTTAATGAGTGGAAAAGAGACCAACCAATCAATAGTAAGTGACGAAACGACAAATCACCAATGGTGCGGTGGCGATTGGAACAAAGACCAAGCCTAAATGACAAAACAATTCCAATCAATGGTAGAGCATGTAGCGAATACAAGGATGGGTATTCCCAGGGCCCATTTTGGGGACAGAGCACGAGAAGTTTCTTAATAAAGACAGACGAAGCAAGGACGGAAGTGGGTTTTCGTCCGTACTTGCAATCGTTCCTAACTGGGTCAAGTACCCACGGAAGTCCATTTCACCGACAACTGACAGAAACACGACCAGCCTGGCTTGCATGTGTGATCTGCCAATACACTATTTTGGACCGAATGTGAAACATCAAGACGCACAGCTTTTCTCATGGGTGTGGGGGGGGAGTGACTTCACTTTGCTTCAAGGGGACAAGAGGAGGAACACTCGGTCTTGGCAGCTAAATGCTATTTGGTTGACACTTCAACAGTTGTAAACACTTCAATAAACTCACAAGATATTCCCTGCTGGTTAAGAAAGATGGCTGTGCTGTATGCCTCCAAGACTGAAAGCCCAAGCAGTAATTCGGAAACCTCTGCCATTAGCCTCTCTCCGTTTTTTTTTTTTTTGGTGGGATGGACTGGTGAAAAGTAAGGGCAGCAGTACCGACAGAGGACGTTATTTTATGAATAATTACGAAGGGACGATGAAGATTGCCTAGGTCGCGGACTGAGGACAGAGGAGGGACCAGCAAAATTGTCGAAAGCGTCCATCTCTGATTCAGACTGCAAATCAATAAGGTTCTTGCACATACAGAAGCAAGCATTTTCAAAAGAAAAAATATGCACCATAATTTGTTGGAAATGTATTGGGAAAAAAGGGCAAAAAGAGAACTGCTGAACGTCATTACAGGTGGTCTACCAAAAAGTTGCTGTTTTGACTGTCAAACTCTACGATCTCAATTTTATTAAAAATAAATTAAATAAAAATGTTTTTCCTAAAATATTACCTTGACGCGCCACCTTGTAGTGAAATGACGAGCACTTGGCAGAGGGAATCAACTAGTTGACGATGTTACATAATGATTAACATCCAGAGCCAACCAATTACACTGCTGCATTGAATGACAGGCATGCAGAACGACCAATGACGAGGTGACGCAGGCGCCCAGTCTCTGAAGATGCAGCTGTGTTGGCCTTCTTGAGGCAAATGCATTCGGGAACAAACTCGACTTTATCAAGAACTTGATGGAAACATATTGATTTTCAACAAATCCATCAAGACTACACAACCCAAAAGCTCTTTGAGTCATGCGTGCATGTCAGTTATTTAAAACTAATCACTAACAATGAGCTGGTTTCTTAGTTTGTTAGTCGGTCATGAGTCAGTCAATTCTGGGGGATGGTCGGTCAGGCAGTTGTATGTTTGCCCTGTTTGTAAGTAGCCTGAATGGCTGCCCGAGTTTTTTTGTTAATTATTTAGTCAATTGGTGCAGTCAGCTGGTCCGTTAAATGAGTTGGTCGTCGTTAATTCAGTTAGGTAGTTAATTAGTTAGTACATTGGTTAGTGACTTAGTCTATCTGCATTTGGGTTCGACAGTTTGTTGTTTTGTTGGTTGGCTGGTCGGTTACTTAGTTAATTAGTCGGTCAATCAGTTCATTGATTGGTTAGTGAACCCGTTTGTGTGTCTTAAAATTAACGTCTTGCATACTTTATAAATGACAAAAAGTCATTGTGGAGGCTTTCTGACCACAACACGGTAGCACATGATGCGAATTTTTGAGTTCTAATCTGTTTCGAGCAGGCTAATATGTGCAGTCTAAAACCATTGGTTCTCTTTAAATCCTAAACTAAACCATGTGTTTGATTGCTGTATTTTCAACCCGTTATTTGAAGGACCCACAGTGCAGACAATCGCATGCGCACACACACACACACACCCCCACGCGCACCCCCACACACACACACCCACACACTGGCAACAAGTTTCATCTGTTGAGTGGGGTTGTCTGGTTCCTGAAAATTAGACCGCGCATGAAACTTTGTGATTCATTTTCTTTGTCCTCTATGAGGATATTTTGTGTAACCTCGATGAACACGAAGCTAACCAGTTTGTTACATCCTTAAAGAACAAATCGCAGCGAGATTTGATTCCATTTATTTTTGGGGGTGGTTGTTTGGTTGGTTGGTTACTTAGCTGCTCGGCCAGTCAGTCAGTAGCCTGAAGTTGACTGGTCCATTGGTTAGTGAGGCATCTGGCCAACTTGTCAGATAGTTAGTTGAGATGGTCATTTAGCTTCTCAGTTAGCTGCTTAGTTTTTAAGTTAGCCAGTTAGTTAGCTAGTCAGTTGGTCTGCCAGTTTATTGGTTGGTTTGTTGGTTGATCAGTCGGTGGTTAAGTCATCCAGTTTGCCGGTTAGTTAATTGTTTTTTCAGGTGGTTCAGCCATTATTTGCATGTTCCTTTGGCTGGTTAGGTTTTATATTCAGCTGGCTGGTTGTTCAATGAGTTAGTTGGCTATGTAGCTGGTCTGTCAATTAGCTGTTTGTCAGTCAGTCAGTCAGTCATCAGATAGTTAAGTTGGTCATCTCTCTTCAAGCCAGTTATCCGGTTAGTTGGTCAGTGGAACTCTCACTCAACTAGCCAGTTAGTTAGTTTGAGAATTAGCTTTGTCCATTTTTTGGTTATTTTTCCGGTCCGTCAGTCAGTTACTCGGTTCCACAGTTGGTCATTCAAACAGCAGTTGGTTAGTCAAAGTAGTTAGTTGGTCAGCTACTTGACAGTTTTTTAGTCAGTCAGTTGGTCTCCTAGTCAATCAATCAGTCAGCCAGTTAGTCTATTGGTCAGACCGTCAATTGTGTGTCAGTAGTTAGTTGATTGTTGATGAGTTAGTTGCTCGGTCACTTGGTTTGTTCAGTATTTAATTGGTTGGTCAGTTCACTTGTCTGTTACACAGTTGGTCAGTTAGTTAGTTAGTTAGACAAATAGTTGTTATTCGTCAGTTGGTTAGTCAGGCATTTAGTTAGTTAGTTAGTTGATCCGTCAGTCATGTATTAGGTGGGTGAGTCAGTTAGTCGGCCTGCATGTTGGTTACAAGCAATTTGGCCGTTCGGTTTGTCATTCCGTTAGTTAGTTCATCCATTTTTTAGTTACTCGTTTGGTCTTTTTGTGAGTTAGTTGGTTTGTCACGCAGTTTTTTCTTCTCTTTTTATGGGGGGTGGGGCTGAATCAAGTATATCCTAACTGAATAATGTTTTGTCTCTTATTTATAATACATATAATACAATACATATATATATATATATATATATATATATATATATATATATATATACATATATATATATATATATATATGTGTGTGTGTGTGTGCCGGGCAGTGCCCCCTGTGCCCTCATGGCGTGGTGGATTGGGTCCTCTGGGTCTGCTGGGTCCATGATGGTCAGTACGTGCTTTCACGTGAGGAGTGGGGTTTGGACCCAGAAACAGACAGGAAGTGGCGACGTAAAAGTCTTTATATACAAAAATTCCAAGTAATAACAAGCAGGCCTGGATTCAGAACACATGGAAAATGTCTGACATCCTCACACGAAGAAAGCTTGACGTTCTGACAATGTGTCACTAACTCGATCTTAAATACTCAAAGCATCAAGCCTAGATGACATAATAAAAGAACAGAGCATAAAAGGACCATATCAACTGTGTAGCAACGGATACATTAAGACATGTCACAATAGTACCCCCCCCCTCAATGGGCACCACCCGGTGCCTTTCCTGGCTTGTGAAGGAACTCATGGTAGAAGTCCCGTAAGCAGAGAAGGTGTCAGGATGAGGCATTTCGAAATCCAGGAACATTCCTCAGGGCCGTAACCCTCCCAGTCAACTAAGTATTGATAACCCAGACCATGCTGAAGTACATCCAAAATCTATTTCACAATGTAAGTGGGATGACCATCAATGTCCAGTGGCGGAGGGGGGAGCTCGGAAGGAGGACTGAAGGGGCAAGAGGAGACTAGCTTCAGGAGGGAGACATGAAAAGTCGGGTGGACCTGGAGGGAGGCTGGGAGCCTTAAACGGACAGCAGAAGGGCTAATGACATCCTCAATTTCAAAAGGTCCAATGAATCTGGGGGCTAGTTTACGGGAATCAGTCTGGAGGGGAAGCTCACGGGAAGATAGCCAAACCAGTTGCCCTAGACCAGGGGTGTCAAGATCCAGTCCTGGAGGGCCGCTTTCCTGCATGCTTTCAATCTCTCCCGGCTGCAACCCACCTGATTCAAATGATCAGCTCATCAGCAAGCTCTGAAGAAGCCTGATAAGTATCCTGCTCATTTGAATCAGGTGGGTTGCAGCTGGGAGAGATGGAAAACATGCAGGACACCGGCCCTCGAGGACTGGAGTTTGACACCCCTGCCCTAGACGATAGTCAGGGGCCGGAGATCGATGTCTATCAACCAGTTGTCGGTTACGCTGGGCTGTGCGGGACAGGGCGGCTCTGGCATGTCTCCATACGGCATGGCAACGCCGCAGATGAGCGGGGACAGAGGGAACAGCAACCTCTTGTTCCTGGGAAGGGAATAGTGGAGGTTGATATCCATATGCGACCATGAACGGAGACATGCCTGTGGATGAGGAGGTGAGGGAATTGTGGGAATACTAGATCCATGGAAGGTGGAGGCTCCAGGAGGCAGGATGGCGGGCCGAGACACACCTAAGGGATGATTCCAGATCCTGATTGACTCTCTTTGACTGTCCATTGGTCTGGGGATGATAACCTGAAGACAGGCTAGAGGACGCACCCAGAGCTTTACAGAAAGCTTGCCATACCTGGGATGTGAACTGGGGACCCCAGTCAGAAACAATGTCAATAGGGATGCCATGAAGCTTGAAGATGTGGTTCACAAGGATGTTTGCCGTGTCAAATGTGGAGGGAGGTTTGGGTAATGGAATGAAGTGAAGCATCTTGGAGAATCGGTCAACTACACTCAGTATGACCGTGTTTCCATCGGAGGGCGGCAGGCCAGAGATGAAATCAATCGACAGGTGGGACCAGGGACGGCTGGGGATGGGCAGGGGTTGGAGAAGACCCATAGGGCGATGGTGAGAAGGCTTCCCCCAAGAGCAGGTGTGGCAAGCGGCGACGAACTCCCTGACATCTTGAGCCATTCGGGGCCACCAGAAGCGTTGCCGCAGGAATTGGAGAGTTCGATTCACACCAGGATGACAAGCCAACTTGGAAGAATGTCCCCATTGCAGGACTTGAGAGTGGACAGAATCTGGGACGAAGAGCCGATCCGTAGGGCCCGAGCCAGGATCTGGTTGCTGTTATTGGGCCTGCAAGACGGCTCGCTCAATGTCCCACACAGCCGCCCTGATGAAACATGAAGAGGGGATGATGGTCTCCGGATCCTGCCTCTCTGAAGGTTGATCATGCATGCGGGAGAGAGCATCAGGCTTAACCTTACGGGAGCCTGCACGATAGGACAGGGAAAAATTAAAGCGCCCTAGGAATAGGGCCCACTGACCATGTCGGGAATTCAGGCGCTTGGCAGATTGCAGATACGTGAGGTTTTTGTAATCTGTTAGTACCAGGAAGGGGAGCTCAGCTCCGTCCAGCCAATGTCTCCACTCCTGAAGTGCAGCCACCACAGCCAACAATTCACGGTTACCGACATCATAGTTTCTCTCTACGGGTGACAATTTGCGTGAAAAGAATGCACATGGATGTACCTTTTTATCTTTGGAACTTCTCTGGGAGAGCACGGCCCCGACCCCGGAGTTGGACGCATCCACCTCGACGATGAACTGTAGAGCAGGATCAGGACGAATGAGGACAGGGGCAGAGGTAAACAGTTGTTTGAGGCTTTAGAAGGCAGCATCAGCTTTGGGGTTCCATGCGAATGCAGAGGCTGTGGAGGTGAGTTGGGTGAGGGGTGCAGTGACCTTGCTGTAGTCACGGATTAACCTTCTGTAGAAGTTTGCAAACCCCAGGAACTGCTGGAGTTGTTTGCGTGACGAAGAACTTGCCAATTAGCCACTGCCTCAATTTGAGCTGGATCTGGCCTAAGCTGACCCTGGGCGAGAATATAGCCAAGAAAACTAACGGTGAAAAGGCAAAGCAGTAGTGAGTGAGTTGATCCATCCTTGATTGGACGTGTGGGCTGGAGTGGGTGATGAAGGTCGTGGTGGAGCGCGGGACGTCAACTGAATGGTCAACGAGTTGACAGTGGTGGAGAGGTTTTGAATAGACTCCATAACCTCCCTCAGGATTTGGTTGTATCTGCCGAGCAGTGCCCCCTGTGCCCTCATGGAGTCGGGATTGAACCCACGACCGATGCTGTCTCTCACTGTGAGGCCACCGTGCTAAACAGTCGGCCTCCGTTTTATATATAAATATATATATATATATATATATATATAAATATATATATATATGTATATATATATATATATATATGTATATACATATATATATATATATATACATATATATATATATGTATATACATATATATATATATATACATATATATATACACATATATATGTATATACATATATATATATATACATATATATATACATATATATATGTATATACATATATATATATACATATATATATATATATATACACATATATATATATATATATATATCTATAAATATATATATGTGCGTGCGTGCGTGTGTGTGCGCGGGTGTTGCGCGTGTGGGCGTGCGCGGGTGTTGCGCGTGTGTGTGTCAGTGGTCACAAGATAACAGGCAATGGTCTCTAATTGTTGCAAAAGGGGTCAATGACTCTTTAGTATGTCGGCTGATTTAAGTTTTGATCAGAAACAAGACATGCTTAAATGACACAGTTTGATGGAGTTAATCGGAAACTCAAACAACTCGGATGATTTGATTCACCAACACAATTTAGCAAGCTCACTGGAAACACACACTCTTTACTCTCAGCAGACACAACACAGACTCAGGTGATCCAGTTGTATGGGATGTCTGACTTGAGGTCGCCAACCCACCAGAAATAATTTGGACTCTAATGATTTAGTTGACTCAGGTGGCATACTAGGGCTGGGCGATATGACCTCAAACCAATATCGCGATAAATCGAACAATTTTACCTCGTTGGCGATAAATGCACGATAAATTACCCCCATGGACCAAAATCAAGATAAATGCAGGAAATGCATATTAACTGCTTTTTATTGACCAACTGGTACACATTACTTTCATCCATCCATCTTCTGTACCGCTTCTCACTAGGGTCACGGGGGTGCTGGAGCTTATCCCAGCTATCTTCGGGCAGTAGGCTAACTGGTTGCCAGCCAATTGCAGGGCACACAGAGACGAACAACCATCTGCGTTCACACTCATACCTAGGGGGAATTTAGAGTGTTCAATCGGCCTGCCATGCATGTTTTTGGAATGTGGGACGAAACCGGAGTACCCGGAGGAAACCCACGCAAGCACGGGGAGAACATGCAAACTCCACACAGGATGGCTGGAGCCGGGATCGAACCCACGATCGATGCTGTCTCTCACTGTGAGGCCATCGTGCTAACCAGTCGACCACCGTGCCGCCCACATTACTTTCAATGACAAATAAAAGTACAAAAATCATTTGTACATTCCAAATAGCTTGCTTTGCATGACTTGAACAATGTCACAAAGAACAGGAGAAAAAGGGTACCTCTTGCAAAAACTTTTTCTGCAAATTGATTGCGCCAAGATGCTGTAATGCCATGTGCAAAGGCCTAGATTTGTGTAACTGTCTCTTGTAAACAATATAAATAATGCCATGTGCAAAGGAGCTAGTCGCCTGTAAACAAAATGCTAACTAAAATTAAAAAATGTCAATGAAATGCCAATGCCAAATAAACATGTGTGCATGATCAGGAAAATGTATCGTCTTGAGTACTCTGATGCGCAGTCGCCACTTGTCGTCTATGTAATGCACAAGTGGAATGTGGACGCAAAATACTTGACATGTCTAAACTCCCGTCCAGATGTTGTCCATATTGGGAAGTAAGGTTTGTGACAAATATTTTCGTACGTCTTGCCGGCTACTTTAAATCCGAAGAGCTATATCTTTAGCTATGTGCTAGGCTATCGCGTACACCTCTTAGACGTTCTCTCGTATGGTGTCGCCTCCGTTATAGGCTGTTGTCACTTGTCGAACCTTGCTTCTCACTTTGAACTTTTAGCACAAGCTCCAAGTCAACAGCATGGTTGTGTTGTGGGTGGTGAAAAAGAAAAGGTTGGACGCGCTGTTTTTGGTGTTTATGACGCACTTTGTCGTTCATGTTCTCAAACATCGTCTTTATGGAACCCAAAACATTTCCAAACGACGGATGTCAAATTTCTTTTCGGGACAAGCGCGACAGGAACAACTTCAACTAACATTACTTCGTCTTCAACCGTGTCAGCCGCTTCTTGATTTGAATCGCCAGCTCCAACCGCGTCGTCTGTTTTCTTTCTTGTTCAGATGGTTGGAGTCACGTGACTACACGCGCTGTAGCCGTCCGTCTTAAAGGGGCATGAACATAGCCGCAGACAGAAAAGACTTTTTTTTTTTTTAAACACCGAATTTACCAACGTGGGCAAAATGATGTCGGTCATTCTAATAAATTTTGGTAACGGTAAATTTTCGGTTTATCGTCCAGCCCTATGGCATACTCTAGTTAGCAGACTCTCCAAAAACACAGTTCAAATTATTTGGTTCTATGACTCCAGAGAGTGGACTCAACAGAAAAGATATAGACTCATTTAATAGGGGGGATGGAATTGAGTCAGCGGACTCACTGGAAACACTGCAGACTTAGATGATTTAGTTAAATCGGATGACTGACTCAAGTTTGCTGACTCAACAGAAATACCAAAGACTCAATAGATTCAGTTTATTGACAGGAGTTAGCGGACACAACGAGTTAGTGGACTCATAGGAAACACAAGTGATTAAGTTGAAGAAACGTTCCAGACTCAGATAATTTGGTTAGGTAACCCGAGTCAGTGAACTCAGCAGAGCCACTGTGTACTCAGGTGATTCAGTTGCATCAACTTCTCATGCAAGTTAGCAGAATAAAATACTGAAAACTGAGATGATTTATTTGACTTAACTCAGTAAGCTCACTGGACACACTACCAAGTCAGAAAATATCACTCACTGACTCAAATCAGCTGACTCAAACAGATACATTGCAGAGTCAAATCATTCAGTTGAATCAGGTGATTGACGTTAGCAGACTCACCAGAAACACTACAACTGAGAAGTTTCAAGTCTCAGACTTGAGTCAACTGACTCATTGAAACATCGCAGACTCAAATGATTTAGTTGAATCAGGAGACTGACTCGAGTTAGCTACAACATTGGAAACTCAGCTGGTTCAGTTCAATTGAGTGACTCACTTGAGATAGCGGATTCATGGAAAACAATGTAGACTGAGATGAACTGGTTCACTGAACCGTGTTAGGAAAGTCAGCTGAAACACTCATGACTCATTTGATTCAGTTAAATCGGGATGAGCGCTGATTTGGATGATTTGGTTGGATGAGTAGAGTCGCTCCGAAGAGCAGTTAATTGGGGACTATCACCGAAGACATCAAGTCTTTCGCAATTACAGGATTGGTGACGCGTCAACATGCATATAGTCTTCAGGGAAACTTTTAGGTGTCCACGCAAGGAGCTCAACAAAGTTTTTTTTAGCATTTTGTTACAGGCGTTTTGAGCACTTAATTTTTTATTTACGAGTTAGAAAAGGGAGAAAACAAACTCTAATCAAGATGATGACAGTCACATAAGCAGAGCAACACTAAAGTCACATTGGGATACTGTTAAGATCAGCTGGTGCCATGCACCACACTCCCCACGCTAATAGTCAACAAAAGGTTTCCTGCCAATATTGATCACTATTTCCTTCCTTGCTAGAAGGCTCTCTGCCAAAAGATTGCTGTCTTTTACCGTGTCACATGAAAAATGAATGAAGACTGTCTGGTCATGCTTGAAAAGTGCGATACAGCCAAAATGGGTATTTATTTAGCCCCCCTCCCAAAAAAAAGAGCTCAAGAGCCAGTTAGAAAAAAACAACGTCATCTTTTGATTGAGTGACATCTAGCTACCCAAAAAATGTTGAAACATTCTTGGCACCAAACTGTATGTTGACCAAAGTTATTCATTTATTGTTTACTCATGCTTTAAGTGTTTTGTAATTTGCGCACATAAATTGCTTCAGTCACTTGAGTTTTTTAAAAACACTGGAACGGAAAACTCATCATTTCTAAGGCATTTCATATATTCTGTCAACTATAACACTTTGTGTGTGTGTGTGTGTAGTGTGTACAGTCAGATGGTTTGAGCATGAATCAGTGACCATTACTCTTATTTTTTTTTGCCAACATGGTGGCGCGCGGCGGCACGGTGGCCGACTGGTTAGCACGATGGCCTCACAGTGAGAGACAGCATCGGGCGTGGGTTCGAACCCGGCTCCGGCCATCCTGTGTGGAGTATGCATGTTCTCCCCGTGCTTGTGTGGGTTTCCTCCGGGTACTCCGGTTTCCTCCCACATTCCAAAAACATGCATTGTAGGCCGATTGAGCACTCGAAATTGCCCCTAGGTATGAGTGTGAGCGCGGATGGTTGTTCGTCTTTGAGTGCCCTGCAATTGGCTGGCAACCAGTTCAGGGTGTCCCCCGCCTACTGCCCGAAGATAGCTGGGATAGGCTCCAGTACCCCCGCGACCCTAGAGAGGAGAAGCGGTACAGATGATGGATGGATGGTGGCGCGCATGGACGCAGCGGCTAACGGCTCTCCCTTCCAGTGCTCTTTACTACCTTTTATTTATGTTTAGTTGGTCTTATCAACACTGACTGTGGCACAGTATCGATATACCCGCCAGGACATAGTGGACGTTGGATATCGATACAAAATAACCATCTCAGAGGAATTTTGCTATGATCGCAAAATTCCTGACGAACTAGCGAGGCCGCCCGGCTCACTGTGGATTGTCATCGGGACCGGGAGGCGACACAGACGACGGAGAGAGAGGAAGCAGAAGCGGGGCTGTAGGTCTACTAAAGCTACGACAGCAGCCCCACAAGCAACCACTGCCAAGTCTCTACCTCACCATTGCCAGATTTGTAGTCCATAAAATCGACGATCTGGAATTACAAATCCTGGGAAACCGCTATGTGCAAGACAGCTGTGTGATCATCATCACGGAATCCTGGCTGGACGCCAGCATTCCCGACGCGAGCATCCAGCTAGCTGGGCGCTCGCTACATCGCGCGGATCGAACGAGGGACACCAGTAAGAGCAGGGGTGGGGGGCTCTGTGTCTACGTGCATGAGAACTGGTGCAATAACGACGTGATCGTCGAGAAGCACTCTTCCCCCGACATCGAGTACATGTCCGTTCAATGCCGGCCTTAATCTCTCCCGAGAGAGCTAACAATAGTGCTCGTCACTGCTGTTTACATCCCTCCTGATGCTAACACTAGCACGGCGCTCTCGCTACTCGCGTGCGTCATCAATAAACAACAGCGGGCCCACCCTGATGGCGTTCACATAGTAGCGGGAGACTTTAATAAGGCCAATTTAAAGACTGTACTCCCAAAGTTCCACCAGAATGTCAAGTGCCCAACGAGGGGAGACAACACTGACCATGTGTACTCGAACATCAAGCACGGATACAAAGCCTTCCCACTTGCCCCCCTCGGCCAGTCAGACCACCTGTCCTTGCTGCTCACACCTGCGTACACCCCTCTCAGATGCAGATTCAGGCCCACCACAAACACTGTGAAAACCTGGCGTGAGACCGCCATGAGTGAATTACAGGACTGCTTTCAACACACCAACTGGGCCGTCTTTGATCATTAGGACCTTGATGTTTACACACAATGTGTACTGGACTACATCAAGTTCTACATGGAAACTGTGTCCCTGAACATGACCAAACGCAAAACCCTGGATGTCCAGCCAGGTTCGCTCACTCCTCAAGGCCCGTGACACTGCCTTCAGGTCAGGTGACAGTGCCCTGTACAGTGTGGCTCGTGCGGACCTGAAAAAAGGCATTAAACTAGCCAAGACGGACAACAAGAGGAGGCTGGAGTCCCACCTTGCCAGCAACAGACCATGGAAGTTGTGGCAGGGTCTACAGAGCATCACCAACTACCGAGGCAGCAGCATGACATCTGTAGACCCGAGTGCAGCGCTGGCAGAGGAGCTAAACTGCTTCTTTGCTCGCTTTGACTCACCCCAACCGTCACACCCCCACATTCCATGCCTCAACTGCCCCTCACTCACCATAGAGGAAGACGATGTGAGGCGCGCGCTCCTGGCTATTAACCCCAGGAAAGCTACTGGACCCGACGGAATACCAGGCAAGGTCCTCAGAGCATGTGCCCACCAACTATCACATGTTTTTTGCAGGATCTTCAACGGCTCCCTGGCTCAAGCAGTCATCCCCTCCTGCTTGAGGACTTCCACCATTATTCCTATCCCCAAAAAGTCACTCGCTGTCCACCTGAATGACTACTGTCCTGTTGCTTTCACACCAGTCATCATGAAGTGCTTCGAGAGACTGGTTCTCCAGCACATCAGGGACTGCCTTCCTCCCACACTGGACCCCTACCAGTTTGCATACCGAGCTGGCAACCAGTTCAGGGTGTACCCCACCTACTGCCCGAAGATAGCTGGGATAAGGTCCAGCATCCCCCGCAACCCTTGTGAGGAGAAGCGGTCCAGATAATGGATGGATGAATGGATCTTGAATGGCGCTTGCAAATTCAATGTATTAGTATTATCATTTTTATTATAAATGCAGTTCTTTTTTGCTGCAGTTTTTACTTTATCGTTTCCAATTTTTACAAATTCCATTCTCCCACCCTTATTTCACGGGGAACATTTTCTCTGTGTTTTTTTAAGAATATTTTGGGGTGTGAAAAAAAAAAACACTTTTCCCCAATGCATTTCAATGGGCATCAATTATATGCTGATTTTCACTAAGCACTGGTCCCTGTCCCCTGTTGACTAACTTGAACCATCAGTGTGATTTGAGTAAATTTATGCAATGTGGTCAGAGAGAATCACACATTTTGTTACTGGTGGCTGATCAATAGAGTGTGCCGCCGGACCGCTATGTTGCCATACCTGGAATAAGACAAAAAGTTAAATAAAGAAAATGAAAATAAAATGTTACGACGAAAATTTAAAAAAAAATGATGTACCATATTTTTCTAACTATACAGCGCAGCCTTGGTGAGCAGGTCTAGTTTTGCAAATCTCCATTGATAAGGCACACTAGGTTACAAGGCACACCTGGTTATAAGGTTTATTACAAGAACTGCATATTAAGGGAAACAAACATACAGAAAAAAAGTCAAACTTGATTCAAATTCAATTCGACATTCATACATAAGGTGACCTGATTAAAAAGTGCGCCCTCGATTTTTGAGAAAATTAGAGGATTTTAATTTCCCCTCATAGTCCAAAAAATACAGCAATGTATTCCTATGTTTAGATGAGAAGAGTAAAAAGTATACAGTTAACAACGATGCAACTTCTGGATTGGACGCTTTGATGTTTTCCCATTGACCAGTGTTGAAAATTTGACAAACAATAGCTTCTCGTGAATACCAAAGACTGGCGATGATTTTTCAGCTGATATTGTATTGTGATCAGAGTGAATCATTTCACACCAGGAGTATCTCGAACACTTCGGTTTACTTGCCTGGTGGTTGTCTAAAAATTGAAGGGAAGGCCTGGCCAACGTGACGTCCTTGGCAGAGCTGACAAAGCAATGAAAGCATGTCTGTTCTCACTGCAGTTCAAATACATCCCACATTTTGTGTATGACGCTGAAGTGGGATGTTTAATTTGGAAAGAGTGCACACAGATGGCCCGTTGAAAAGCAATTTCGCCGCCGTCAAATGCCACCAGATGCTTTGGCATCCCACAAACGCCTCAAGCACAAGTTTGGCTCAAAAGTTCGTCAAATTACTTAAGCAACAGACCATACTGACATGCATAACAAGTACAGGACTTCTCAAACTCTTCTGTTATGTGTCATGGCATTTTTTCTTCACCATAAGCATGATTTTTTTTATTTCGCCACATAAATGTTCAACAGGCACAAAAATAAAATTCTGGTGCCTGATCAAAGATTTTTTTGGACAAAAGAGAGAAAAAAACAGTTTTTCTTCTCACCCAAAATATAAATGTAAATTTGTAATTCACAAAATATAAGAATAAGAATATAAAGAAGAATAAGAATAAAAAAAATACATGTTTATTATAAGTACATTTTGCCCTACAAAGTGAAAATATTTGCATTTCTTCAATACGAGCATATTTTTAAACCCCAAAAATAATTTTAACAATTATTTAAAAACAATCATAAATTTCACAAAATTATAATATTTAATTTGAGAATTTTGAAAAAAATGTAACTTTTCTTCCCCTATAAAAATATTTTAAAGGAAGCCACAATGGCCCATTTTTCACAAAAAAGCTCAGTTTTGGGGTCAGGAAACCTAGAAATTAATCATCATTTTCTTTTCGATCCATTCATTTTGGAGAAATTAGGAACTTAGACACAACTTTAAAAACACCTAATTTTAATGCCACCCCCCGCCGCTCTCTCCGTTTCACTCGAGTCATTGAAGGGACCGATTACAAATTCTCTATCGGAAATCATTGTACTTTCATTGCTTATAAGTTAACGTGCAAAGACGGTATTCAATTGGCACCAATATTTATGTAGACTTCCTTACCTGACCACTTCAACATATCAAAATGATTAACCTCACTGTGGCTGATTTATATGAGAATGAGGAAATGTGGAAGTGGCAGACGCTCTGGCAGAGCTACATATTTGACACTGGGATTGGAAGCACATTCCCAGACTGCTTCTTTGCTGAACACGGTTAGGACATGCGGGGTGGAAAGCAGCACTCCTCAATGGACCCACTCCAGTTGGCCTGTCAGCCTGGTATCAGTGTGGAGGATGCCATCTTCTACCTCCTGCACACTTTACTCTCCCACCTGGAGAAGGCGTGGTGCGAGGTGAGGATCATGTTCTTTGATTTCTCCAGTGCTTTCAACACTATCCAGCCCACCCTGTTGGGAGACAAGCTGGAGCAGGTGGGAGTGGCCCACCACCTCATCACATGGGTACACGACTACCGCACAAACCGGCCACAGAACGTGAGAGCAGAGAGAGCAGACTCTTACTACTCAGGAGGCGTCGGCACTCTCCAACCGGCACCAGTGAATATCCAGGGAACAGATGTTGAGAGAATCTCAACTCATCTGAACAATAAACTGGACTGGAGCGACAACACAGACACTCTCTATACAAAGGGTCAAAGCAGATTCTTCCTACTCAGGCGGTTGAGGTCCTTTGGGATTCAGGGGACACTCCTCAGAAACTTCTATGACTCGTGCATCGATCATATTCTATGGAGTGGTCCCCTAGGCAGGCGGAAACCCACCCTGGACTCTGTGGACTCAGTGGGCAAGAGAATGACGGCGAAACTGTCATCAATACTGGACAACCCAGCCCATCCTGCAACGACACTCTTACACAATTCCACAGCTCATTTAGTGATAGACACCTTCGCTGTGCAAATGAGCGATTTTGCCGCTCCTTTCTGACGGCTGCTGTCAGACTGTTCAACAAGAACATTGGGTAGTCTCTACAAAAGAGCGGGCATTTGTGCAATTGTGCAGTTCTAGGATGCAATACTCAACACACCCTACTACTGTACTGGCATTCAATGATGTATTTATATTGACCACTGCTGTATTTTTTTTATTGGAGTATTTTTGTCATTGCAGCATTTTTATTTATTTCCCCTCTGTACAATGGACAGACTATAAGAGTGTCTCCTTACACTTGAGGGATCTAAGTGTGTGTATACATGGGGATTTGTGTATATATGTATAGACTGTGTATATTCACATAGGTTTACTTTTTCTGAATGTTTGCTGCTAATGTTATACATTAACGGCTACATTACTCTGTGTGACTTAACATCGTTGCTGCTGTAACACTGCAAATTTTTCCATTGTGTGACTAATAAAGGCCATCTTTAATCTTTATTTACAGAGACTGAAGTGGGACAGAGTAAACATGCAAATTTATGTGATGATGAGGATTGGTCCCAGTTTTTCGACAGTAGACGATGTTTATACCTCAACGCGCCGTCTGCTTGAAACGATGTCTTCTTTGGAACATAAGAGTTCTGACTGTACTTCTGAGTCTGAGATTTTGTATTCCGATTCTTCAGACGACAAAGTAGGTTGTCTTATATTACAACTTCAGCCATAAGGATTAGCTTGACTTTTTTTTTTTTTTCAATCAAGGCCCCTCCGAGCTAAGTGCACACCATCCATCCATCATCTATACCGCTTCTCCTCACTAGGGTCGTGGGGGGGTGCTGGAGCCTATCCCAGCTATCTTCGGGCAGTAGGCGGGGGACACCCTGAACTGGTTGCCAGCCAATTGCAGGGCACACAAAGACGAACAACCATCCGCGCTCACACTCATACCTAGGGGCAATTTAGAGTGTTCAATCGGCCTACAATGCATGTTTTTGGAATGTGGGAGGAAACCGGAGTACCCGGAGGAAACCCACACAAGCACGGGGAGAACATGCAAACTCCACACAGGATGGCCGGAGCCGGGATCGAACCCACGCCCAATGCTGTCTCTCACTGTGAGGCCATTGTGCTAACCAGTCGGCCACCGTGCCACCCTAAGTGCACACCACTCATCCGAAAATGATGTGTCCAATGTGGTCACACTTGGCTCCTCACTGGAACTTTTGCGCTCGGAATTTTTCAAAGTCTCCTTACCCTTCCATCCATTTCTGCACTGCATCTCCTCACTGCCGTCGTGTGTGGGCATGCTGGATGTTTTCATAGTCCAGCTTTTCATCAAGACACCACAACAGGTGTGGTTGTGAAGCGCGCTATCCGACACTAAGGCTCCCAAAGCGGCCCTGACTAAAAGCACATGTGGCCCCGTGATGTAGTGCGTTCAAGAAAACCACCTCCGGGGTTTGATGAGATCTTTATCCGAAACTGCCGTCCACTCATTTGCACAGCCGCAAGCCGTGTGAGACATGAACGTACTTTACTGCTTGAGAGGCAACTACCATCTGCAACAGGAGTCGCAGGTTGGACATTGAGGAGCGAATTTTGTTGTTGCACTTTTATTTTCATGGCCAGAAGCTAATTGTTGCTCTAAGCCGTGCCGTTATCCTGCTGTTAGTCGGGCAAGGGGATAAACACCCACCCGCCCGCCTGCAGACTGTTGCTGCCTGCCGCCACGCGGCGTCTGCCTCCAGGACATCACAAAATTTAGCGGAGGTCAGTGTCCAAAATATAACCAGTCGGTGTTCATGTGTGCATTAATGCTATTGTCTGCTTCAGCCTGTGTAAGTAGAGAGGAGATCAGCACGGTGTTTTGATTTTGAGGAGGTGATCACGAGTTCACGTTTGATGTCAATAAATCCAAACTATGGAACTGTACAGAACGCTTTAATACTTTCACAGGTTGAAGTGGACAAGAGTAATAATGTGCATTTGCATTTTGTGGCGATCAGTCGCCATTTTAGACAACAGAACTGACAAAGCAAGCAATAATATAAAGCTTGCCTCCCTGTTGTGACGTAGACAGGGAAAAATAACAAGCCAAGCTACAAAAGGGAGTGGGCCAATTTGCTATGAATCTCATCACAAAAAAAGCCTGTAAATCATTACAGAGTATTTTAGGAGTGGGCATTTTAGTACTCTCCCTTTAATCTTGATTTGGACGGCACGTGGATGACTGGTTAGCACATTTGCCTCACAATACAGAGGTGCAGGGTTTGATTCCGGCTCCAGCCTTCCAGTGTGGAGTTCGCATGTTTTCATCGTGCCTGCGTGGGTTTATTCTAGGTACACCGGTTTCCACACACATTACAAATACATGCATGGTAGGTTGTTCACAGCTCTGCTGTTTTCTGGTGTCTACTGTATACGCGGTATGATCATTAATTTGTATTTTAACTTACTGCCTTCACTGTCTTTAATGTATATGTGCTTTAATTTGTGTTATAATTTCCTGGCAATTTATATTACACCATATGAAAAGCGCATTGTTACAGCTCCAGCTTGTTGTGAAATGTGCGATATAAATAAAGTTGTATTGTCTTGAAGTGTATTGTTGGAACACTCTAAATTGTCTGTATGAGTCTGAGCTCGAGTGGACGTTTGTCATTGTGTTCCCTGTGATTGGCTGGGGTGTACCCTGCCTACTGCCCTAAGACGGCTGGGATGGCTTCAGCACGCCCGCGACCCTTGTGAGGAAAAGTGGCTTGGATAATGGATGGATGGGTGGATAAATTTGAGTTCTTTCTGTATGAAATTTAATTTTCAATGAAAAATGAACATTTCCATGATCCATCCATTATCAGAGGTACACCCTGGACTGGTTGCTATCCAATTGCAGGGCACACAAAGACAAACAATCATCCGCACTCGCACTCACAACTCGGGGCAATTCATAGTGTCCAATCAATCTACCATACAGGTTCCAGGTTGAATGACAAATATTGGTACAACATAAAAAAACTTTTTTCACTTTTGAATCCAAAAATGTAATTTTCCACCTCAATTGCTTTTTTTAAATACAAATTAAATAATGAAATTTATATTCAGAATTATACAGATTACTTCATTTCTTTAATTCCTTACTTGATAAAGTTTAACTTTAACAAGAAAAATGTATTAAAAACAATGATAGCATTTTTAAATTTTTGTACTCAACAAATTCAAACTCACCAAAAAACACACAACATAACCACATACAAGCCGCACCAGACTATAAGACGCAGTTTTCTATGTTGAAAAGAATTTGTTGTTTATTGCATGTACAAAACTATTTTGTACTGTGATTGCACATAAACAGATTGTTAAAACAGTGCCTTTTAACAGGGCAACGACTTTGCTAATTAAAACAGAACAGACCTAAGAGGAAAAAATATTTAGATTTATTGAGCGTATTTTCTTAACTATAGAGCACCCCTACCGGTGTAAGAAAAATCCTCAGAAAAGCCACACAGTTGTATAGCCTCATGGTTCAAAATTTAGGAAAAAAGTAGCAACTTAAATACAGAAAAGATGGTAGATTTTTAATACCGTTACAGTGGTCAACTGGTTAGTACTATGGCCTCACCGTGTAGTGGTCGTGGGTTCGATTCCGGCTCCAGCCTTCCTGTGTGGAGTTTGCATTTTCTCCCCGTGCCTGCGTGGGTTTCCTCCGGGTAATCCAATTTCCTCGCACATTCCAAAAACATGCTTGGCAGGTTGATTGAACACTCTAAATTTCCCCTAGGTATGAGTGTGAGTGTGGATGGTTATTCGTCGATGTGTGCCCTGCGAATGGCTGGCAACCAGCGAAGGGGTGTACTACGTCTACTGCCCGTCTGTCTACTATCCTCCGTATAGTTAGCAAGTGATCAAAAACAAAAACGAATTCTCAGCTTCATATGGCACTCATTAAGTTCTGGGCTGCCAAAAGCCAGTGGAGAAAAAAAACGGTGGTACTTCTTGGAAGGAATAAGACTTACATAGTCAACTTTTTATGCATCACCTCTCGTCCATCCGTCGGGGAGACAATGCCCATCGCCAGAGATTAAATGAATCCACCCCGAAATGCTCCTTTAATGGCACTCCAGTCATTCAGAGAAATGGCAGACGGTTGGCGGCGGAGGTAAAACACACTGCTGCTCTGAATCTTTGGGGCGAAACACTGCCGACGTTCTACCCCCATATATCATCCCGTATTTTATTGAGTTGTTGAAAAAAAATGCTTGGTGGGCTCAAACCACGAGCACACTCAAGGTCAATGTGGCCAGACTAATTTAATCAGCCAAAATTAGCTCTTAAATGGACAAAAATGGGCAGAAAACCGTAAACACGTCAACATGTTGAGATAATGCATAAAGGAAAAATAATAGCATTCAAACATCCACCCCCCAAAGAAACCAATGACAAAAAATGGCAGATTTATACAAAGTATTGTAAAAAAAAAAAAAAAAAAAATCAAATGCTCAGCCTGTAATTCATTTCTTTATTATTGTAAGTATAAAGTGCCTAAAAAAAGTTATATTAGTTACATATAGATTTTTATTATTTCATAGTTCATCATCCTTTCTCAAAATTTTATTCAGCCAAATTACAGAGTTAGCCGTAAAAAGTCCAAACTAACATAATAAGAGAAATTGGAGTGTTGGATGGCCGATGACCATTTTACATCTTCAACAAACATGATGTATGTGTTTTCATCGCCATCCATTACAATTTAGGGTCTATCTTCAACACTGTAGAGAGAAAAAAAATATTTCGACGGAGCAGCGATTCACCAGCTCTGGCCCGGTTTGTCTTTGAGACCTACGTCGCCAGGCTGCGCTGCGTCAACTGGCTTTAGAGGATCACATGACTCACAGGGCAGGTGGGGAAAGGCCAAACGTGGCTGTTGGCAGGTTAACCTGCTATGTGGCTGTCATTTCTGTATTTATTTGTAATGTAATCAAACCGTTCAGGTCGGTTTCCGACATTATTCCGTGGTAAATCCAGCATCAATCCAGACTAGCATTCGGTGGTCAGCATCGCCACATAATGTAAATGTTCTTGAGCCAAAAAAAAGAAACATCATCACTATGACATCACTATAGGCAGCACTTAACAATTGCGGTGGCATTTTTGATTCAACGCTTAGTAGAAAGACTTCAGGTACCGACAATATAAATAATAAACCATTGACCTCGTAAAAAAGAAACAAACATGGTAGTATGTTGTAGGCTATATTGTGCATAAGTATTTTTTTAATTGTGGGACATCTTTATCTTTTGTTTTTTTAATTGTGCAGAAAAATAAATCCTAGTCTAATTGAAAGACTGTTTAAGCAAAAGCCGGAAGGATGTGACTGTCAGAAATGGACTTCTATCTATTTTTCTTGGTTAGTGTTCCAAGAAACTATGTATTTGTAAACACTGAAGACACTTTACACTAGAGGCTACAAGGAAGATAAAGTCACATAATTGGAAAAACGTACAATTTATTCTTGAGTTCAATCAATGACTAATGTTTGTATTTTTGAAAATTAAGATGTCTACAACGCATCAAACACGTTTTGGGAAACAGCACGTTTTGCATTTTTATACTGTACATATTTTATAAATCAAAATACTAATAATTATCTTCAACAGGCATAATGTATTTTTTATTGACAATTTGTTTCATAAGCACTGGACGCAATGTAATCTTGTACAAACCAAACATTTGTGTTTGTTAACATTAAAGCCAATTTACTATTGATTGCTTAACAAATCAAACATGAGCGTTTTTGTAAGCATTGTTGATTTAGTCTTGCATAAATCTAACTTTGCATTATGTTAATTCAAGATCTTCAACGAATGTTTGTAAACACTCAAGGCAATTTAGTCTTTAATGAATTTAACACACGTGGTTCATAGACGTCAGACGTTTTGTCTCCCTTGTATGAACATGCTTTTTTTTGTAAGCATGTTTTCATTGTGCACTGAGTGCAATGACTGTAAATGCCCGATAAGGTGTATTGTTGTTTTGTTTATGTGTGGATGGGAGGTTGTGGACCTGCAGTGCCACCTAGTGGCATTTCCGTGTTTGTTTTGGGGGTTATTTCTTCTTCGTTTTCTTTATTTAACTTCCGGGTTGCGACTCCTCAAGTCCATATGTTGCCGGAGGAGCGCTCAGAATATCAACATCTGTCCCAGGCGAAGACAACCGTTTACTAGCGCCCTTGGAAAGCGTAACGAGATACGACAATGCATAAAATATTAAATGTTTTAAATGTAAAAATGTGGATTATTCGTCGGCTGATGTAATTCGATTCATTTTGTATTTCCATATTCGTTTGTAAGTAGTTGATATGTGAATTATTTTGAAAACTACTGTTACAATTTGACTTATTTTGGAAACTACTGTTACATTTTGTGTTTTTCTGTTCTATAGTTTTCAGTATGCTGGACTCGTTGTTCAGCAATAAAAGATTCTTGACACCAGTTGAAACTCTATGTTATTATTTCAAGTCCAAGGGGCCGGTACAGTGAAAACTCGCCGCAGCACAAGCCTTGCCATCCCTGGTGAAGAGTTGATCACTATCAACCAAAGACACCCACCAACCAGTCTACATTGCCATCGATCAGCTCTCGTTAACCTGGCAAGAATTCAAATGGACATGCAAGTTTAGCATATTTGAACTTGCTGTTGTAAGGTAAAAATTGTGAACTAATTCACAGTTGCTCACTTTTCTAAAATTGGTGACGAGTTCAAGGTACACGTGCTTTTGAATAATCAATGTTACATCTCTTTCCGTTAATCTGCACACCTTTTATTTCTGACATTCTGCTTCCTGTTTCATGCTAAGAATCCTTTAGGTTGTCCATAATCTGTTAATGATTGATGTAAATGTTACTCTGTAGTAAAGTGTAGCTCCAGCTTAAAAATGCAAATTCAGGCATAGGACAATCAAAAGCTATTTGACTTAGAGCAGCTGAACAAACAAACAATATGTCGCTCCCAGCAGAGAGTGCAGTCGGTCCTACCGACACACAGCTCAGATCCAGGTCACGTGAAAGAAAGTTAACAGAGAAAGGCCAAGAGATGAATGAACAAGGTTCTAAAAAACGTGAAAAGGCTATTAACAAGGCCTTTAATCATTGGAAGCTGGCCGCAAGGGAGACGAGGACAAAACTAAAAACCCTCTGTTCATCGGAAGACCTTCTTGGTTTAAAGCAACACATTCAAGCAAAGCATAATGACGTAAGCCAGCAGTATGAACCTATCCTACATAACTGTAAAACCACGCCCGAGATTGTCAAAAAAAATGGATGCCTGTGTTATGTTAACAGGGGAAATATGTGATCTTCTTACTAACCGTCTTGAGACTGTGAACCAAGATTTTAATGACCAGCTTGAGAAGGAAAGGGTAAGAGAAATATTAAGCAAAGATGACGATGTATTTATTTTTGGCCACACCCAAACCGAAACAATCGTCTCATTCGAGTCATCAGGCAGCTCGAATAACTCCAGCTCAATGGCTACTCACAGCAGTAGAGTAGACGCACAAGCAGAGCTCCTTGCAATGGTAGAGCAAGCGAAGGCGATGAAAGAAATTCAAGCACAACAAGCACATCTCCACAAGCTAGAGGGTGAATGGAAACTTAAAGAGGCAAAGATGTTTTCAGAAATGAAACAAAATGAGGTGGAAATGCAACAACAGTTGGAGAAAGAGAGAGCAAAATTGCAGGAGTTGCAAGCAGAAAAGGATGTAGCTATAGCAGCAGCTCGTATGAAAGCATATGGCAGTTTCGAAGGTTCTGCGAAACACGAAGAGTTTCATGACCAAACTTACCCTGCTTGCTATAGAACAGAAACTAAACCTGAATTGAATCCAGATGCTGTGTCATTCCATCCTCATCAAGCAGTTCCCCCTGAAATCTCAATGACTCGGGAATCTGCCAGCTTAGCCCAAGCAATCACAAGTTCAATAAGCATGAGTCGCTTGCTAGCACTTGAAACCAACTGTGTTCAGTGGTAACCCTTTAAGGTTTACAGAGTGGAAGATGTCTTTCATTGCTCTTATTGATAGGGACCCTTCCCACCAAGTGAGAAAATGTTTTATTTAAGAAATTAACTCACAGGAGAGGCGCTCACAGCTGTAGAAAGTTTCTTTTATCGTGATTCAGAGAATGCATACAACGGACAGATATGGGAACCCATTCATCATACAAAGGGCTTTCCAAGATAAGCATGTGAGATGGCCAAAGATCGACGCCAACAATTCACAAGCACTACAGGAGTTTGCAGACTTCCTCCAAGGCTGCACGGAGGCAAACAGCACTAAACCAAAGCCACCTTGCACAGTCTGTGAAAGTGAAGATCATGGCATCGCAAAATGTCCCGTCTTTGCAACAAAAAGTGGCGTAGAAAAAAGGGCAGTCATTTATGAAAATCGACTCTGCTTTGGATGCTTAAGAAAAGGTCACATTACCAAAGATTGTAAGAAACGGCATACATGTAAGATATGCAGTCGTCCTCAGTCTACCTGTGTGTACGAAGACAGAAACCAAGGACCTGTGAAAACAATAAGCAATAACTCCACTTCCGCAAATGAACCTGTAAACCAGGAATTGCACAATGTTGTATCTCATACATCAACACAACATGCTTCTGCCACCTCAAGTATTGTCCCAGTCTTTGTATCTTCAGTACTAGAACCACACAGAGAAGTTCTCACATATGCAATACTGGACATACAGAGTGACTCAACGTTTGGTTTATAGGATGTACTGGACAAACTGAAGGAGGATGCACAACCAATAAATTTGAAACTTGGTACTATGACAGCTATCGACACAATCATATCAAGCAAAAACATCCAAGGTCTTCAAGTTAGAGGACTACACTCGAAGAATCACATCTCACTGCAAAAGGCTTACAGCCAAGACTTCATCCCAGTGGATAAGTCTTATGTACCAACACAAGAAACTGCATTACTGTGGCCTCATCTCAGACACTTGGCAGATAAGATGCCACCACTTCAAGACTGTGATGTAGAGCTCCTAATTGGACATGACTGTCCTTCTGCACTAGCTCCTCTTGAGGTTGTTATTGGTGACAAAATGCAACCGTATCCACAGAGATCAGAACTAAGATGCAGTATTGTTGGCTCATCAAACCCCCACCTAGACAGACAAGGAAGTCAGAGTTTTGTGCATCGGCTGACAGTAAAGGAAATCCCAAGTCCATCAACTACAGATGTTCTGAAGGCTCTCGAATCAGACTTCATCGACAGAAATTCTGAAGATAAATATGTTTCGCAGGATGATGTCCATTTCATACAGTTCCTCAGTGATCACATCACACAAAAGAAAGTCGGACATTATGAGTTTCCCCTTCCTTTCAAAGATAACGGTCCACCTAACCTACCAAATAACAAGAGACTAGCTACAATTTGATTGCAGTGTCTTAAGAAGAAGTTAAAGGCCAATAAACAATATTATGATCAATACATCACATCAATGGAAGAAGCTATGAACAAAGGTGAAGCAGAGCCTGCCCCTGCAGCATCTGGCGCAGAGATAGAGTGGTACCTTCCGCATCATGGCGTCTTTCATCCCCGAAAACCGGACAAGTTAAGAGTCGTATTTGATTGTTCAGCCAAATTCCATGGTATTTCTTTAAACAACACCCTGTTAACCGGCCCTGACCTAATAAATCCCTTGATAGGTGTTCTTTGTCGTTTCAGGAAGGAGGCAGTAGCAATCATATGTGATATCAAAAGAATGTTTTATCAGTACTCTCTCACTCTTGAATCCCGAAATTATTTGAAATTTCTCTGGTGGAAAGGTGAAGATTTGGAGAAGGAACCACAGGAGTACAGGATGACAGCTCATCTCTTCAGAGCCTCCTCGTCTCCAGGAGGTGCCAACTTTGGTTTGAAACATCTGGCACAACACAAATCCCTCTTTCCACTAGCTTCGACATTTGTGGAGAAAAACTTTTACGTTGATGACGGTTTAGTCAGCGTTCCATCAGTCGCAGAAGCCAAGAAACTAATCATTGAGTCACAGGAATTGTGCAGTAGAGAAGGCCTGCGCCTTCATAAATTCAACTTGAATAAGGAAGCAGCCCTCACTTTCTTAAATCCTTCGGAAAGGGAAGCAACCATCGAACCCCTTGGACTAGATCCATCGCCTTCCGAGCGTGCACTCGGAATTCAATGGTGCATTAAAATGGACGCTTTCAGCTTCAATATTAGTTTGCAAGATCAGCCTTCAACCCAACACGGTTGCATGTCCATCATTGCCTCTCTTTATGATCCGCTTGGATTAATCCCACCATTCAGTTTGAAGGGAAAGCTTATCCATCAAGAACTCTGTCACAGAGGCATTGGATGGGACGATCCTCTCCCAGAAGATGTTTCCCCACGGTGGGAGGAGTGGTTAAATGGTTTTCACAAGTTGAAAGAAATTTCAATTCCACAATGTTACCATCCATGTGACCTGCATAACATTGTGAAAGTGGAGTTGCACCATTTTTCGGATGCCAGCTGCGTCGCATACGGTGCATGTTCTTGCCTAAGGTACATAAACGACAAGAATGATGTACATTGCAGTCTTGTGTTTGCAAAGGCAAGGGTTGCCCCATCAAAGGTGACAAGTATTCCTAGGCTAGAACTTGCCGCAGCAGTGGTTCCTTCAAAAATCAGTGCCATGTTAAAAGCTTGACATGAAGATTGATGAAGAGGTATTTTGGACAGATTCTCAAGTCGTGCTTGGATAGGTTAACAACGATGCTCGTAGGTTCCACATATTTGTTGCAAATCGAGTTTAAGCGATAAGGGATAAGGCTGATCCCAGTCAGTGGCACTATGTGGACACTGCTGAAAATCCTGCTGATCATGCATCTCGAGGTCTTTGTGCCTCAGATGTTCATTAAAAAAACTGGCTGCAGGGGCCAAAGTTTTCCTGGGAGCGTGAATTCCATCTAACGGCCAGCAGCCCACCAGAATTGCTTGTTTGCAATCCAGAAGTGAAGATAATTCAAGTACTTGCAACTGAAACCAAGAACTATAGTGACATCCTCAGACGTCTGGATCAGTTTTCTTCTTGGACAATGATTCTTAAGGTAGTTGCAAGAATCAAGAGACTGTGATCTAAGCAGAAACTACAAAGTGAGCATGTGACAGTTGATGTGTGTGAAAGGGCTGCAAAGGACTTGATTAAGATTGTTCAGCAACAAGCTTTTGCCTCTGAGATCAAGATACTTCAAGATAGACAATATCTTCCAAAAACAAACACTCTTTTCAGTCTCAACCCTATCTGGTCTGACGAACATCTCTGTGTTGGTGGAAGAATGAATAGCTCCTCGCTCTGTCACAAAGTCAAGCACCCAGTCCTCTTACCTGCTAACAGCCACATTGTCCAACTGATTGTGTCCCACTTCCATGCTAAAACATGCCATCAGGGTTGGAGCCGGATTCTGGGTAATTGGAGGAGGCAAGCTGGTTTCCAAGCTGATACATGCCTGCGTGTTATGTAGGAAACTTCGGCGGCAAACAGAAAACCAACAAATGGCAGAACTACCTAAAGAACGAGTTGAAGCTTCAGCACCATTCACGTACAGCGGCATGGACTGTTTTGGTCCTTTCATTGTGAAGAAAGCTCGGAAAGAATACAAAAGATACGGCTTGATTTTCACATGCTTGTACTCGAGAGCTGTTCATATCGAAATGCTTGAGGATTTGTCAACAGACTCTTTCAACTCATTGAGATGCTTCATTAGTCTTAGGGGAACTGTTCGACAACTCCACTGTGACCAAGGTTCTAATTTTGTGGGTGCCAGAAACTAATTCAAGGAAGGACTAAAACAATGTGACGCTAAGCTACTGGAAATCTTCCTGGCTTATAAGCAGTGTGAGTTTGTTTTTGATGCCCCCTCTGCCAGCCATGCTGGTGGTGTCTGGGAACGCCAGATCAGAACTGTCAGGAATGTGTTGAACGGCACCTTTGCACAATGCCCAGGTCGACTTGATGGTGCCTCCCTCCGAACACTATTATATGAGGCCATGGCTATTGTGAACAGCCGCCCATTGTCAGTAGACGGAATTAATGATCCAAATGCACTTGAACCAATAACACCGAATCACCTCATTATGATGAAATCTAAAGTAGCTCTTCCTCCCCCTGGGATGTTTGTTAAGGAAGACTTGTATGCGACTAAGAGGTGGAGAAGAGTCCAATATCTTATTGAACAGTTCTGGAGCCGCTGGAAAAGGGAATACTTGAACATATCGATAAGACAGAAATGGCTCTCACCTCGTCGCAACCTCCAAGTAGATGACATTGTCATTGTTAAGGATGATAACCTCCCAAGGAATCTCTTGCAACTTGGACGAGTGATTGAGACGGTTCAAAGGAGTGATGGCTTGGTGCGTCGCGTTAAATTGCAAGTTGGAGAGCAAAAATCTCATAAACAACCAGATCCTTCCTTTGGACCTTCAATTTTTGAGAGACCGATTAAAAAATGTGTGCTTCTTTTGGGAGACTAAATAAGACAGTTTTTTTGTTGGTTCGTCTGTTCGATACCCCATACACATAGTTAAAATGACAGGTTTAATAGATGCAAGAAATCCTGTACAGCTCATTCACTCTTTGTATGTTGTTTATTCATTGTACTCGGATTTGGTGGGAGTGTAAATGCCTGATAAGGTGCGGATGGCAGGTTGTGGACCTGCAGTGCCACCTAGTGGCATTTCCGTGTTTCTTTTGGGTGTTATTTCTTCTTCGTTTTCTTTATTTAACTTCCGGGTTGCGACTCCACGACTCGTGTCCTTATATGTTGCCGAAGGAGCGCTCAGAATATCAACGTTTGTCCAAGGCAAAGACAACTTACTAGCGCCCTTGGAAAGTGTAACGAGGTACGACGATGCATAAAATATTAAATGTACTAAAAATGTGGATTATTCGTCGGCTGATGTAATTCGATTCATTTTGTATTTCCATATTCGTTTGTATGTAGTTGATATGTGAATTATTTTGGAAACTACTGTTACAATTTGACTTATTTTGGAAACTACTGTTACAGTTTGTGTTTTTTTGATTCTATAGTTTTCACAGTGCAGTATGCTGGACTCGTTGTTCAGCAATAAATGATTCTCGACACTAGTTGAAACTCTACGTCAGGCATCACCAAATGGCGGACCGTGGTCCGAATACGGACCGCGCGATGGTTCGGACCGGACCCATGACCACATTCGCAAACGTTGGCGCTGCAATTCTAGTTAATACGGAAAAGGCGACACTGATTTGAGGCAATCAAATCTTTTGTTTACGATCCACTGCCAATTGCGCAGCAGACCTGAAGAGAGTGCTGCTGACAGTATGCCTTGCTGAAAAGTCGATACGTGTTGTTTTAAATGAATGGACGGAGAAATTTAGTTTCGTTCTGGCTGCAGCCGATTCAAAACCAGTGTGCATCATATGCTCCGAAACCATCACAACATTGCGAAGCGCCACTACGAAACAGAGCACCGCCCTTTTTTGCAAAGTTATCCACTGAAGTTTGAGGTGAGCCCACACAAAAACATCAAACTTCGAGTGCAGTATAACGGATTTAAACATTTTTGTTTACAGCCCAGCGGCATGCAAACGAATGTTCACTAAAAGTATCATGGATTTTGGGGAAACATAAAAAAACATTCAGTGATGGGGAAGTTGTGAAGTGCTGAAATACGGTTGCACAAACATTTTTAAAGGAAAACACAATGGCCCTGACTCCGTTCCAACTCAGAATTAAGTCACTGGCAGGGCAGTCACAAACTAATTTTTCTCATTAAAAGAAGTTAAAAAATATTCAAAAGAAAAGGTGGTGTCAAAGTTCATTTTGAATTAGTTTTTCATGAGGACAGCCATTTTTATTGATTGTGTACTGAACATGTTGACCTGTTTTTCTTGGATAATTAGGCTTTCCGTTTTTTTTTAGGCTGATAACTCTTTGATTTAAGAAAAAAAAAGGTAAAAGATGTTAACTCAATTTCACTTGATATATTTCTGCAAGATATATTTTACCGTTTTTTTCTGGAAGTGGCAAACTTATGTTCCTGGAGCCACATTTTCTTGAATGTGAAATAAACGCCTTATATTTGTGTGACTGGCAAAGGTGTTTAATAGGAACATTGCTAAATATTTAGTATATAAGTGCGCTCTGTTGAAAATGACTAAATATTGAAACTATATAAATATGTGAACATGGGCTAGACATTAAGGGAAGTTGGACTTTGGTTCTGACCTTTTAATTGGAAGAAATTTTAGTCGTGGACCTCTGACTTTTAATTGAATACCTCTGATACGTCATTATTTCAAGTCCAAGGGGCCGCTACAATGACTATAAAGCGCATTCTGATTCTAATTTATTCTTTGATTTATCTGACATAAATGATTGTAAACAAAGAATATACAGTGTTGAGGAAGTCAACATATGTATATGTATATGTAAACAATAGTCAACGTCTCAAATGTCTTCAACAAACATTTTTTTTAAACACACAACGTAGTCTTCAATTAAAGGGAATCTTGCATGAGCTTAACGTTGGCACTTATATAATAGGTTTGCACATGAAAACGACATCACAACTAAAATGACATGAAAAAAAAAATAAAACAAACCCTGTAGTGATTTAAGAGCATTATTTTTGTGATTAGATTTCTGACTAATTGGCATGCGCCCTTTTGGATCTCAGCTTGTTATTTTTTTTTCCAGTCTCAGCGTCTTTGTCACAGCAGGGAGGCAAGCGTGGTCATATTGCTCGCTTTGTCAGTTCTGATGTCTAAGATGGGGACCGATCGCCGCCAAAATACAAATTACATTACTACTCTTGCCACTTTACATTTCAAAGTATAAAAGTGTTCCGCTGAATTGTTTGTATGTTTCGACATCAAACAAGAGCTTATGTGATCACCGTGCCAAAATCCAAACAACCGTGCCGATCTCTTCTCCACTTACACAGGCTGAAGCGGACAAGAGCATGAATGCGCACACGAAGCCCGGCTGGTTATATTCGGACATTTAGCTCAGCTAATCTTTTGTTAAGTGTCAGGAGGGAATTGGGAACTGCCAGGAATGGATGTTTACACCTCGCCAGCCCCCGTGGGTTATTGGTAAATTAACAGCACTTCTCAGGGCAGCAGTTAGCTTTGGGGAAAACAGACAACAATAGCACAACAAAATTAGCTTCTTACCGTCCAAGCCTTTGTCCTGCGGATGCCTGTTGTCGCTCAAGCAATCGAGTACATTCGCGTCCACCACCGCTTGCAGCAAATTCATGAGGCTGTCAACGTCACAGTGCGAGTCGGTGTTGATTTTGGATGAACACCTCATTGACGAAGCCCGGAAGTGATCTTTTTTCAACGTTCTGCGTCACGAAGCAACGTGATTTTTAGCCAAGGCCGCTTTGGGAACATCAATGTTGGATGGCAAGCTTTACAACCACACTGGTTGTTGTGCCATGATGAAAACTTGGACTATGAAAACATCCAGCACGCCCGCGCACGACGGCAGAGAGGATATGCAGTGCAGAAATGGATGGCTGGGTAGATAGACTTTGAGAACTTTGAGCACAAAAGTTCCAGTGAGGAGCCGAGTGTGGCCGCATTGGACACATCATTTTTGGATGAGTGGTGAGCCTGAGTAAAAAAAAAAAAAAACTGTAAGTCAAGCTAATGTGTTTATGGCTGAAGTTGGAATATAAAACAACCTACTTTGTCGTCTGAAGAATCTGAATACAAAATCTCAGACCCAGAACTACAGTCCGACCTGTTAAGTTACAAAAAAGTAATGGTTTCAAGAAGATGACATGTTGTAGGTATCATCGTCGCCTAGAGTAAAAAAAACTGCAGCCAATCCTCATCATCACATAAATGTGGATGTCTACTCAGTCCCATTTCAGTCTCTGTAAATATCCCGAATGACGCTTTCCGTCCCGCATGTCCTAACCGTGGTCAGCAAAGAAGCAGTCTGGGAGTGTGCGTGTAATCCAAGTCTCATATATACAGCTCTGCCAGTGTATCTGCCACTTCCACATTTCATCATTCTCATATAAATCAACCATGGATTGGTTAATCCGTTTGATATGTTGATGAGGTCAAAGCTAGGGATGTCCACATGAATTTTGGTGCCAATTCATCACCGTTTTTGGTTTGTTATCTGTATTTTTTGTGACTCCTATGGAGGAATGTCGAGAGTTGAGGAGGGCTTGGCCATAGTCCTCATTCAAAGTAGCCAGTTTTCAAGTTGTCACTTATTTCCTAATTTCTTCCAAAATGAATGCATAAAAAAGAATAACTTCTGTTTCCTGATCAAAAAATATATAAACTGAGCTTGTTAGTGAAAAATGGGCCATCTCGACCGCATAGTTCTTTTAAGCAAAAATAGGTGATTTTATTTAAAACACTGAAATTTAAGTTTTAAATCTTCACCAAATTAAAAAAAAAAACATTTGTAATGAATTATTCTCCAACTAAGCTAACATAATTTTTAAACATCCAAGACAATTTAGTGTTAAAGAAAACTAGTGTTTGCCTTTTTGTAAAACTAAAGATGATGTTGTTGTCAGTAAAGCTGACATAAGGATTAATACAAACACTGAAGATGAATCTGAGTTAATGAAATGTTCACTCTTATGTAAACAAACACAATTTCACCTTCCATGGACATTATTTATGTGTCATGGTAAAAAAAAAAAAAAAAATATATATATATATATATATATATATATTGAAAGCAATTTAGAGACTTCGGAGCACCACAGCCAGTACATGTTTTCATAAACAGCATTTAGTGATTAATCTGACACTCAGATACGCAACCTCCTCAGTCACCTGGATGTCCTATGAGGACACATGACTCATTTCATTCGAGCTGCCTTCAAGTCAGTTGTCCCACACCCCCCGTTTCACATCTTCTCACCACCTGAGCCGGTGGATGATGACTAGTCAACTAGCGCCTATATGACGAGAGAGATCGGACAGCGATCACATCAGCGAGGCCAGTTACACCCAGTCAATGTGAGTAGGGATGGAGTTTGGAAGTGAGAGAGCGAGTGAATGGATGGAGGAATGGATGGGGGGGCCGAATGGATGGAAACCTGGGTCGGCAAAGTGCAGCTTCGCGGGGAGCTGAGACGCCAGGCAGGAAATAAGTTGGCAGAATGTAGAAGAAGTGTTGAGAGAATAAACTGTGGGGGTGAAGATAAGGCTGTGTGTATGTGTGTGTATTTGTCTGCTATCATCAGCATTCCATCGCGTTTCTTCCCAGAAAAGACAAATTTGAGTCAACATCAGCGAGGAAGTATATCAGGTGAAAGCCAACCTTTCCCTCTGTCCTCTTCATTTTTCTCCCTCCCTTGCTTCTGCATAGACTTGGCATCTGTACAACTCACCATCCAAAGCCATGCCACCTTAACCCTCGCTACGTGTTCTCTTCGCTTCCTGCCCCACGGCAACAGAACATGAGCCACCCAATTCACACCACCTCTTAAACGAACAGCCTGACCCCAACAGTCACCAGCCTAAAACGAAGCACTTGACTCCTTGCCGCCTGTGCGCTGTTCACTCTGACCCACAACACTTCAATGGCAACCACCCTTCAATAGCACTTGCCCATCCTAATCATTGCCAGTCAAATTCAAAGTACCCAGAAACTTACCCCTAACCTGCCTGAACGTCACTTACCCTACTGCCAGTCTGACTCTATCCAATGTAACACCAACACCCCAAATTTTGCCTTTCAACCAGTCGCCTCAATCCAATTGTCACCAGGCTAAACTAAACACAATACTTGTTCTCCTTGATCCTTTCCTACCACATCTTTCTGACCAAAATCGCATCTCAAACTGTGCCTCATCCAGTCCCAGTGATCTCACCAACTGTGTTCTCCAACCTCAACCTGCCGGAACAAAAACCGCAACCAATCAACGCTTGAACACCACAAGCCTCACCATACAAACTCTTGCCACCACCCCAACTCCCACTCTTATCACCGCCACCTTTTGCCATTAAATTAACTCCCAGCTCATAGTCAAGGCACATTCATTTGCTCATCATATCTGTATAATCATATCTGCTCCCGGGCAGTAGCTAGCATTAATGCGCTGCCGCTGCTCAATAGGTTGCCACTCATACTGCGAAAAGATCATGATGCATGCTAATCCAATCACTCTGACACAAGCCTAAATGCCAGACAGGCTACCTGCAGATTGGATGATGGCTGATGATGCTGATGTTGATGCTGACGGTGATGACGATCATCATCATTATCATTAGCACGCATTTGTTTCGACATGCAGATAAAATGACGGGCGGCATTTTAGTGAATCATGAATACAAGCGTGCACTCAGAGCTTTGTAGGGATCTGAAGTCTTTCTACTAAGCGTTTAATCAAATTGGCGACGTTTGTTTTTTGCTGCCAAAGCAAACAGCATTACTAAGCACAACAATATTTTGGACTGAAGGGAACATTAAAGAACTGCTTGTGGGTTATTAGTCAGATCTTGGCAATGCTTGCTTTTTCTTTATTTTAGCTCAGATTTAACAACTGCATGATACAAACCATAACCTCTAACTATAAACATCACCTTGTAACACTGACTCATCCCCAATTTCTGTGCTATTAAGCATCTCAAAAACTTATCAACATGGACCATTTCTGGAAAGAAAATTAATTAATTACTTAAGGCAAATAAATAAATAAATCTGACATTGAGTAATTCCTCCTCTGCAGTAGTTGTTGCTATAATGTGGCAGTTAGGCAAATCATCATCTGTGTCAGAATGGTTAAAAAGTCTTTGTTCACAATGTTTTGTCATTGTGTTAAATTGCCTATTATACATACTAGACGTAGATAATGGTGAGTACTGAAAGCTTGAATACGTGTACTGTTATTGGCCTGAAAGAAAGTGGTACCAAACTTCCTTACATTTGTGTTGAGCCGTCACAAATGTGCAAGGCAAAAGTCTTAACGTTGGCTTTTCAAGCCACAAGTCCCAAATTACTGCAGTCAAAAATCAAGCAAGTCAATTTGTGTCACACCTAGTCACGTGATAACATGGATCAAGTCTTGCTCAGTCAAGACATTTTTTCCAGATTCTTTTCATAAACTAAATTAACTTGAAAATGTGGATTTTGGAAATCAGCAACTTTATTCTGACGCTAGTCGATCATCTTTGTGAAATGGCTACAAATAAAAAATACATTGTTGAATAAAAACACCTAAAATCAAATTAAGTCAACAATAAACCTTCAAAGAGATGGTAACAAACAAAAAAAATGCATTGATACAGAAATTATGTCCTACTGTCACGCAGTTTCATTGACCCATTCTCTTCTACTCAACTAGCGCCTTCAGATTAGTTGCTTGTTTTGTGGTTCTTGCCAAAGGTCTGTATTTCAATTTAGTAAATTTATTGCCGTTTAAACTCAAGTTTTATTGGACACACAATAGTACCTGTATATTATTACCTCAACGACTATGGTTGATTGACTAACAGCCGCCCCTAATTTCTTTAGGTGAGGCACTAGGGTGTGTGTAAAGTATCTGATCAAAAAACATGGACTGACAAAAGTCAACACGCATGGCGCTGTCTGTCGGATGCTGTCAGCTCACATTGTCCGGCGCTTTGCGTCGACACACTTGCCGTCACGCCAAAAATAACGCTTTTGAAATGTTCCCTGACTGGCAGACAACATCATGATGCCAGGCAACAATTTAGTCTCTTTCAACTGTGCCTTTTTTTGTAATGCTATGCTGCAACAACAACTCCAAGTGTACATGCACATGTGTTGGGGACTCTCTGCTTACAACCTGGCAAAACTTAACACCTCCCTGACTTTAATAGGTTCTTTCTTAGTTGAGAGGCGTCACTTCAGCATTATTCCTTGACACCAATGGCAGGGGCAGTTTCTGCTATGTGCAACATGTGCAGCTGTGGGCATCATCACAAAGAGGTCTTCAAGTATTTTGCAAGGATCTATTACATCTTTGTAACTTTTTCAGGGAGGAGTAGTGATTAGCTTATTGTTGGCTGGTAGAACTGGTTGGTGACTTTGGGAGGGTAATAGCCCCCTGTCCCTGTTTTTCATTTTGAATGGTTAACTCAAATTGAGTTGTGACTGTTATTGCCATGATGTAACAATATTTAAAGAGCAAACAAACACCCACAACATTTAGGAAAACAAATCTGAGTGCAATGTAACAAAATAATGAACTAATTGGCAGTGAAATCCATAATAACAACATTTCAGAAACAATGCACTTAACATCACATAAGAACGTCGCAGTGAATCAGATCCGACTTAAAGAGCACTACGTTAAAGCATAGTGTAACAACACAACCTTCAGTTGTCCTCCACATCATGTTCCCTTTCATTTTAAAATGTAATTTGCATAATTGTACATTCTAAAAATGTACATTTGCAATTACGTGGCATGCCTGTGTACGATGCGTTTCTTCAAATCAGCTCCTATGCCAGGCCTCATGTTTTTCTATATTTGCATGTTAATTAAACAATTGCGGTAGTGTTATTATTTCACACCCTTTTGTCATCATCCACACGCTCCCTCATTTTTCTCAAGTGAAAGCAAAGTGACCACGCACAAACAATGCAAACAGAGTGTCCAATTGTCTCTGCGCTATCTTATTTGTTCCAGGGCTGATAAGCAATCTAAAGTAAATGATATGAGGGAGAAAGGGGGAATGCGATGATGCCGCTGCAGCAGAAGGATGGGGGGGAGGGGCAAGGAAACAACAAAAAAGTGTTGTTAAAGTTGAATTGAAAGTGCTGTGAAGAGATTGAGCAAGTAGGTCAGCAAGGAGGAGGAGGAGAGAGCGTGAGGATGGGGAATTGATAAATAGATCATATTGAGCATGAAGCAGCTCTGCATCATCCGGTCTTTCCCACGAACACCTCCATGTACCCCGTGCACCCCCTTCTACTGCCACATAAATAGAATTCCTAACTCATCTTTTTCTGTAAATAAAGCCAGCACACGCGCACGCACACCCCTGCCACACACACGCACCCCCCCCCCCCACACACACACACACGCACGCACACAGATAAGCTCAGCAGGCAACTGTAGTGCGCAAGACCGTCTTTGTGTTTTACGGCATGTTAATGTTCATCTTTTTGGTGACGTCTTTTTGTTGCCAATTTAGTCTCTGAGTGCGCTTATTGAAGAATTGCAAAGCCTCAGAGTCGTGGTCCAGTTCTCAATAACAATCTCAATATCTCTTTGTTTCGGAGAAATCAGGAAATAAATAACAATTTAAAAACTGCCCCCTAAAAATAAGGGGTATGGCCACGCCTCCTTTGCACCCTCCATGACTTGGTGGGAGTCAAGCCAGGGACGAAATGAATGAGGAAATGAGCACCCTATGTGCAGCTTGTCTTGTGTGTTTTCTTTAATGAATCACCAAGATTTGCAAGCGCAATTTGTTCCGAGAGGCTATGCGTAAGGTTAATTGTTTGTAGGTCGTTATATATTTAAATTTTATTCATAAGCGCTAGCTAGCTTTACATTTTTTCACTAAGGCCACTTGGGGCGACGGCTACACCACTTATCCGAAAATGCACTGCATAGCCTCACTAGGGTCGTGCGCGGGCTTGCTGGATGTTTTCAAATTCCAATTTTTCACCGAGGCACAGAGGTTCTCGTGAACCTCGCTGTCCGACATTAACCCTCCCGAAGCGCATGCCATACTGCAACGTGAAACTTTCAAAAAGACCACCTCCAGGGTTCGTTGATGAGATGTTTATCCAAAATTGACTTGAACTGCAACACGACGGCTGCAAGTAGTGGCAGACGCGAACGTACTCGACGGCAAAGAGACGCATGTCTGGACGGTAGGAAGGTGTTCTGCTAACTTCGTCTGTTTAACAACCAAAAGCTAATTGCTGCCTTTAGCAGTGCTGTTACTTGAAGATCACCACAGTGGCGGTGGCTGCTTAGCCGTGCAACATCCATGCCTGCAAGCCAGAGACTTAAAACACTTTAGCTTGCCAAGACCACATTGTCACACGGCAACACCGCAACGACTCAGCGACTTCTGGATAAAGTGGTCCTGCTAGAGGAGGCATCTTTGGTACATATGATTAGATAAGTGACTTAAGTCAGACTGTTTCATCGCTGTGACCGTTCTACTTGCTAAAGCCTCTCTTGGCACTCTGTGGCACATTTAGACCATGTGTACCAACAACGTTTGGTACACATACTTTAATTTGTTTAGGTCAGGGTACCACCCATCACTATTTCATTTATTTTTATAGTTATTTATTTGTTGATTTATTTATTAATTTTTCTTAAAAGGAGATCCTTAAAAGTTAGGGGCTTGTGACACCCAAATCCCCAATACAAGACTATGACTACTACAAGAACTTTGTTGAGTCATTTTTAAAACATTTTCATAAAAAATGTTGACAAGTAATTCTAATTCAACAAACCACTAGAGTCCAGTTGCCTTGCACTAACCTTTACGGATTACATACCCTTGATGATTGAGAATCTACACAGACATAAATATTTTTTATTTATTTATTTTTTTAGCAACCCGATAAAGATTTTTCAATGACATTGCAACAGTAAATTTAAATCTGACTTGGGCGGTTAATATGATCACAATATGGAAAGACACAAACTGACAACAAAAACATTAACATTTCTACAACAAAACAACTGAAAACGATAGTCTGCTATAAATGAATCAGTCAAAATGTAAATAATAATAAGAAAATAAAATGAACCGAATACAAATATTAACATTTCTCTTCATTAACGTGAATAAAGCTATTCAGCAAAAATGGTTCCCTCCATTTTCTACTCCTTGTCAAGGTCCACTTAATGATGTGAAAATACTTCATATTTCTCTTGTTTTTGTTCTTATCGTGTTGATAAAGATACAATATAATGCAGGCGCAAACCTGTGACACAGCTTTGGGCCACCCCAAAATTTCTTCAGCAAAATTATTTAATAACTACCATTGTTGGACAATATGTAATTTATTGGAAGATTGTTTTTACCTTCTTTAGTAAATTAAATGTCAAGAATTGCAAAGTGGCCCTTAGAGCCTGCGATTTTTCTGGATGCGCCCCGGAGGAAAAAGTTTGGACAGCCCTGGTTTAGGTTGTGCTGCTTCCCTGCATGGGTGTGGCCAAGACAGCATATAGGAACAGGAATTATTTTGGACGCTGAAGACTTTCTGCACCCTGGCTGATACAGGCTGAACAGGTGTGTTCGATCTTCCTGGTATTATTAACTAGTCAAATTGTCTAACATACAGTTTTCTAGTCGTAAATGTTTTTCGTATTAAAGATAAAAGAATCGGCAGAAGTTCAAATGGACAAAACGTAGCAGTCTCCTATACCTGAGTGAAGGTGTCTTGATTATTACACCAGGCCAGCTCAGACTCAGTCATGTGGTCGAGTTGTCACATAGATGTTAGAACTGTTGCAGACATGACTCTTCAGTCGTGGACACAATGAGCCTCCACGACTTTTCCGAAGCCTTCGGGACACTTGAAAAAGTCTCCAAAGATCAGAAAAACACTGAAATTTACTGTGACTCCTTGGCAAGCCTGCTAGTCAGAAGACGTCATAAGGACTCCAGTCTACTTCAGGTCTTCAACTATTCTCCAGGCCAGTGACATAGGGCCTTAACAAGACATAGTGTAACAACCAACTTGATTAACAGAGCAATTAAAGGGAACAACACATTGTTATGCGTCTTTTTAAAAGCTACTGGAATGATACACTGTGATCAATCAATCAATCAATCAAATTTTATTTATATAGCACTTTTCATACATAAAATGCAGCTCAAAGTGCTGTACAATAAAAACATCCAAATTACAACAAAAAACTAAAACCCATTCCACCCACCCAACATAAACACAAGACACATTCACATACACGCCTGAACTCGCATACACACAGAACACTCACATTCACACAACTTAAGAAACCATCTTCGTAGAAAGACATGGCAAGGCACAGAGAAACCATATGAGGACCCAGGGTAGGTCATCCGCGTTGAGAGGGATGACAGCCCACGGCCACAGGGAGCTCCGCCAACACACAGACCCCCGGCCCAGACTCACCGGGGTAGACCCTACACATAGTGCAGAGGGCCCCGGTCCGCCAGGCCGAAGGAGCCTCTGGGATGAAACCCCCTGTGAGAAGGCCAGCCACACCTCCCAGCGCGGAGGCCCCCCTTGAGGAAACACTGGAGCTAAGAAATATAAAAGAAAATGATTATGCTAAAAGAAAAAGAAGCTAAAAATTAAAAGGCAATAATATAAAAAGACGGAGCTAAAATATATATAAAAAAATTATGATACTAAAAGACAAAGAAGCTAAAAATTAAAAGACAATAATATAAAACGACGGAGCTAAAATATCGCAGAAAAATAATGATGCTAAAAGACAAAGAAGCTAAAAATTAAAGACAATGATAATAGATAAAATGGCAGTCCTGAATTAAAAGACCAAGATAAATAATTTAAAAGCCAAACTAAAAAGGTGAGTCTTGAGCCTCTTTTTTAAAATATCAACAGTCTCTGCGGACCTGATGTCCTCCGGCAGGCTATTCCATAGACGAGGACCAGAATGGCTGAATGCAGCCTCACCATGTGTTCCAGTCCTCACTCTAGGAATAATTAAAAGGCCGGTGCCAGAGGTTCTCAGGGTCCGCGAGGGTTGATACGAGAAAAGAACGTCAGATAAATAAGATGGCCAAGACTGTTAAGACATTTAAAAACTAATAGAAGCACCTTAAAATCAATCCTGAAACACACGGGGAGCCAATGCAGCGATTTTAAAACTGGTGGAATATGTGCCCGACCTCTGGTCCTCATCAGCACCCGTGCGGCTGAATTCTGAAGTAGTTGTAGACTGGAAATACTCTTTTTGGGAAGACCAGAGAGCAGCATTACAATAATATAGGCGGCAGGAAATAAAAGCATGCATCAGCACCTCCGTTTTAGCCTGATAGAGAAACGGGCAGACTCTGGCTATATTCTTAAGGTGATAAAAAAGAATCTTGGTTACATTTTTAATATGAGGAATAAAACTGAGCTCAGAGTAAAAAATGACGCCCAGGTTCTTCACAAGTTGTGATGATTTATAATCTTGTAGTTTTGGTAAAAGTTTTTTTCTCTGACCTTCAGGACCGATAACTAAAACCTCTGTTTTGTCCTGATTGAGCTGTAGGAAATTCTCTGCCATCCATGACTTAATATCTAAAATGCAATTTAAAAGGGTATCGATAGGTTTTGTGTCATCCGGAGACACGGCAATATACAGCTGTGTGTCATCAGCGTAACTGTGGAAGCTGATGCCGTGTCTCCTAATGACAAGAAGAAGCATGTACAGATTAAAAAGTATTGGGCCTAAAATTTAACCTTGGGGAACCCCACATTTAATTTCATGGGTTTTGGAGGAACAGGTATCCATACTTACAAAGAAACATCTGTCTGTGAGATAGGAATAAAACCAGTTAAAAGCAGTACCAGAGATGCCCACTAGGTTTTTAATAAAATGTGGTGATCTACTGTGTCAAAAGTGGCACTTAAATCCAGTAGCACCAAAACTGTGTGTCTGCAAAACACCTGAAATCATTTAAAATCCTTAAAAGAGCGGTCTCTGTACTGTGGTTCATTCTAAAACCAGATTGAAATTTCTCTAAAACATTATTTGTATTTAAAAAATAATTTAACTGTAGAAAAACAATTTTTTCTAAGATCTTACTTAAAAACGGTAAGTTGGATACAGGTCTGTAATTATTTAAAACACTGGGGTCTGAATTGCTCTTCTTCAGAAGGGGCTTCACCAGCGCCGTTTTAAACGCAGTGGGGAAGACACCCGTCTGAAGAGAGCAATTAACTATATTTAAAATCTGTTCCTCAAAAAATCCATAAAAAGCTTTAAAAAGTGATGTGGGAATTGGATCTAAAAGGCAGGTTGTTTGATTTACCTGGGAGAAAACTCGACCAAGTGTCCTTGCATCAACCAGGGCAAAACTTTCCAGTGTTTCCTCTGGTAAAAATGATAATAGAATTTACATTTTGATGAACTAAAAGACTGGATCTTATGTCATCGATTTTACTTCTAAAGGATAATGTAATCATGGCAGTCAATCTAAACAGAGCAAAGGGTAGACTGCTAGGAGCCACCTTTGTTGTCCCGGCATGGAAGTCCGTTGTTTCAGAGGTGTCTCGTTCACACCTCCTTTGTTGCAGCCTTGATCCAATCTTCCTGCATTCCTCTCCTGAGGGTCTTGTCATTAGCATGGTCCAAACTTCGGTTACACTTAAAGGATTTCATACATTTGACTATTAAAGGAATATAAGAGTTTGAGCTTAACATAGTTCTTTAGATGTTGCTGCATCCAGTGTATGAAAATGTGATATTGTAAAATGCTGAGTGTGTGTGGGGGTGTGAAACTGTGTGTGTGGGAGCGTAAGCAACAGAATGGGGGTTGTGGGGGTTGTGCAAGAATGGAATGTTGCAGGACAGATGTTGATCACCAGAAGGAGGGGGAAGCCGAGATGAACCAAGCACAACCAGGAGGAGCCGCCACTGAATTCGGCGGGGGAAGAAAGACCAATAAGAGCAAGCTAAAGTTAACTGCAGGATACACATAGCCAATAGAATCACGCCAAGATGCCTTTGTCTTTGTGTCATTTACATATTGTATAGTCACTACTGGGCAACTCGGAAAAGTTCTGTTCTGTTCTGTTGGTGGCAAGAGAGGTGTAGAGTTGTATTGAGAGGGATCCGAGACCCAGGCGAATATGTAGTAAATCTGTGTATTGGGAATAAATCCACTCGTGCGTGAAAATGCCGGCTTCCTGATACCTTTCTATTGCAGAACGAGCGCGCATATTGTTGGATGAGTGAGGGTTGGGTAAAGTCACAAATACTTTACTAATTTGAGGTTACATTGGTTTAAAATTAAATTCTAGCATTGATTTAGAGCTAAATTCCAACATTTCTGAAGTAGTCTGCAAAATCCTCACAGAGAGCGTCTGTCGCTGTCGGTGAGGACTTTTTAAGATCACAGCTGGTTAAAAGATCGAAGGTGGAGAAGAGATATCTAGGGTTGTTTTTATTAATTGTAATGAGATTTGAGAAGTAAGACATTCTTGCCAGTTTGACCGTTTTATTGTAGGATTTGAGTTGGTGACATAATATTTGATAATGAACTGTAAGGTTGCTCTTTCTCCACCTCCTCCTTTAAAATAGGTTAAAATTGTCAATAAAAGCAAAACCGAAAATGTCCGCAAGTGCGTATGAGCCATGTGTTCAGGCTTAAAAGACGACTGAAGCGCTCGCTGCCGGGGGATAGCGGCGGTAAAGTGCCGCTTATCCAGACCGACAGACCACAATTTTTTAGCAAGTCGAAGAGGACATAAAAATCTCGCTTGGTTTGCTCCGATTGTCTGCCTACTGTTTCATTCATCCGCACGTGGACAACGAGCCGGGATACGGATGGTGGAAGAGAGAGAAGAACATTTGGCAGGATGTTAGCTATGCCCGTGACTTTGGCTCCGGGATAACAGCGGGTGATAGTACCAATGTAGCATGTGTGTTTAATGATGCTGTCGCCAACAATGACGGTGGTTGGTGAGTGCAGAGGATGTGAAGAATGAGTGCCAGGGGAACCGTGAACTCTGTGGAGAGAATCCCAACCTCGTTGTCCTAAATCGTGCTCCCCAGGCCGGGTGACAACTGAGGATGGGACTAGTGAGTGGCGCCGATGTTGTGCCCCACTCGTGTGCCGGGACACTGCGTCCCTGAGCAGCCCCACTCGAGAGCGGCCGACTGGGCCACGCGTGAACTTACCCACTCCGGCCGAATTCAGCGAGAGCGGCAGGTAATTCGAAGGAGCACCTGGGACCCCAGCCCTGTGGTCAGATGCAACTGCTGACGTATCCGACCGCAGGGGCGCAGTAGTGAATCCTCTGCCAGGGCGGAAAAACAATTCTTCATGACCAATCGAGGGCGGGGAGATGGTTCTCTGCTCCTCTGGCTGCGGGATGCCACCTCGACCCAGGTGGTACCATGGAGTGGTGTTGAGCAGGATGGGCCTGGGCAGGTAGCTGGATCCCATCTCACTGTGTGTGTCAGTGGAGCCTCAGTCATACTCACAGCTGTCATGATTCCGCTGGAATGCCCATCCATAATGACGGCGGAGAGTTGTGGGAAACGGGTCATGAAAGACGAGATGAGGGACTCTTTTCGACGGAGTTCTTCCGTCAGACGATGGACTTCCTCTCTCAGGTCAGAGATTGTTTTCTTTGTTTCATCCTGCACCATTATGAACCGGGGCTAGCACGGCGGGCTAGCAGCGGCTAGTCTGAGGCAGGAGTATGCTAGCTGTTTGACAGTTGTTTGACAGATGGCCGGTTCACCGGTGGGAGCGTGTCCGTAGGTAAAAAATTTAAAACAATCACTGTATACAAAAAATAATAAAAAGTATATCCAAGCAGTAAAAGTAGTGCAAGCTTACTACGATGAGCACTCCTTCGCAGGCGAACAACTTCCGCGTCGCCACACCCGAGGTGATTGGCTGGCAATCAGTCCGGTGTATACCTCAACCAGCCCAAACTCGGTTTGAATAGGCTCCATCTCCATCCCTAACCAGGATAAGTTTAGGGTGGATAGAAGCATGGAGGGATGGATGGATTGATGGAACAACAGCGAGTGATGGAACACCCTAGCGAGGTAAGGCAGGGCGAGACTAGTGAGAGACTTGAAGAGACTGCAGAAACTTAAAATGAAAAATCAAATGCACTGTCAGCCCCTGGAGGAAGACCAGAAAGAGAGCTCTGTGCACCTTCTTACATGTTTCAGTTAGGAACAACTGGAGACATTTGAGGCATGACTGGCTGACTCCAAAGTCAAGTGTGTTTAAGTAAATTCAGTCGAGATGTGATAAGGGCATGTAATAGTTTCAAAGTGCTGTTATGGAAGAAAAAGCTTTACCTTTGCAATAGACTCGCATTAAGTTTGACAGCGCAGTTGGTCCTTGTACAATACAAAAGAAGCTGCAGCGGGGGTTGAAAAAAATGGCACAACTGCCATTGAATTAAAAGCAATCCTAAAGGTAAGTTTGCATGTTTGCTGTCAAGTACAATTAAATGAATTGTTGTGAATGCTGTGAGAGCAGACATTGCTATTTGGCCGGCTGCAACGGAACATTCAGGCCAAAATTCCCTGTGCAATGTGCCCTCAACAAATCGAAGTTATTGGATTGAGGTGGGCATTCCGTCAGACTGACGGAACGGTCTGGTCCGGTCCATCACTGATGTTTTGCTGACATTTTTTCAAAATAAGTGCTTAGGTGGACTTTTAACAGAAGTCTGGCTAGAACCGCGTTAGGGCGGCGAGCCAGCAACTATGAACAGAAATGTTGCATTTCAATCAATAGGTATGAACATAAAATAAGACATTAGCAATTTAGCAGATGAGCTCAGACGTTATCATGATGAAGACCACAATGTCAAACATGATGAAGACCACAATGTCTAACATCAATTTATTAAATATTATGTACCGTATTTTTGCGCCTTATAAAGTCTCTAATTTCCCCCTAAACAAAAGATGCGCCTTGACCGAGCCTGTCCCTTTGGGGATTGCAGAGTGCATGTTAGCACTACCAGCTGGCCAAAGTCTGAGACATCTATGCTACAAATTGAGTGTGACAAATACATTATGTGAATGTCTTTTCGGTGATGGTGCAAGAGAAAGCTGGACAAAAGGGCAGCTGTCCACAATGTCATAGTTCGTCTTATCGTTCATGTTATTGCAAGCAACAGACTGCAAAAAAAAGCACACCACTCACATCTTTCTAACCTGATAAGGCTGATAAGATCCCAGAATGCCTCAGTCTGATAATCTCCCAGAATGCCTCAGTGTGATTATCTCCCAGAATGCCTCAGTACTGTTTTTGTGTTATTTATATTTCTTTTGGTGATAGGAATGGCATGAGAGATGCATGTTTTGTGTTAATTGTAGTTCTTTGTTTCTGTTAAAGATGTGCTCTCAAAGTCCTTACTTTGTTACGTATATGTTTATGATGTAATACTTTGTCACATCCTTTATCCTTTGTAGCCTATGAATAAAATATTCACTTCTTCCACACTGTCAGATGAGACAGGTTGTGTGTAGTTATTCCCCTGTCAATACAGAAATTCTGGTTTGCTGAACCTGAAAATAGTTGGACGCGATACGACTGCTGCGTACTACCACTCTGCCAACAGGTTATGGGCCCAGGATCCGACTGAAGCCAGGACAAAATCAGGAATTTTTGGACTCTACCACCAGAAAGAAGCCGCGACGTACTGCGAGTCTGGTGAGCATAACTGCGAGTAAACCAATGGCTAACGCAATGAACCGGCGGCCGACTGAAACGGGTAGCCGCTGGAGTAGACTCGTTTTTGACGGGAATGAGAAAAACTATGAACTGTGGGAGACAAAGTTTTTCGGTCATTTAAAACTACAAGGGCTCAAAGACGCGGTTCTGCACAATCCTGCTGAAAGTGAGACAGATGATGAAGATGATAAAAGAGCCGTCTTTGAAGCGAGAAATGCCGAAGCATATGCAGAGCTGATACAATTTTTGGATGACAGCAGTTTATCACTGGTAATGCATGATGCAGCAGATGATGGACGAAAGGCACTGCAAATATTGAGGAAGCATTATGCGGGTACTGGCAAGCCGCGCATTCTTAGCCTCTACAAAGCGTTGACCACGCTGAGAAAATCTAACAGTGAGAGTGTCACTGAATACATCATATGGGCAGAAGCCGTCATCACAGCAATTCGAAAAGTTGGTCAGATATTGTATGACGAATTGCTCATCGCAATGGTATTAAATGGGCTGCCTGAATCATTTGAACCATTCAACGTCCACATAACTCAAATTGAAGAAGCAATGACTTTTGCTGACTTCAAGACGAGACTACGGGACTACGAAAACAACAAAAATCTAAAAAGACAAGGATCAGAGGACAATGTCATGAAAGCAAGAGGACGACCAAGTACGAAAACAGAAAGTGCAGAAATTGAGTGCTTTAAATGTGGCCGTAAAGAACATAAAGCTAAAGAATGTCAATGTAAGCAGTGGTGCAGTTTGTGCAAGAGCGCCACGCACCGCGACTCAAACTGCAGGCGTAAACAACGGTCGGATAACGCACGAAAAGTTACCGACGACAAGGATTACGCATTACACCTGAATGACATTGACACAGATATCCAGCCGGTGCGCAGCATCAACAAAACAGGTTTTGATGGTCGACACGGGCGCCATTTCACACATCATAACCGATCTGGGGAAGTTCAAAGCGTTCGATGACAGCTTTCAAGCCGAGACACACTGCGTGGAATTGGCTGATGGCACAAGATGCAAAGGAGTAGCAGAACACAGGGGAGACGCGGAGGTCTGCCTGATGGACAACAACGGAGAACGACACAAGGTGACACTGAGACAGGCGTTATTCGTTTCATCTTTTCCGCAAGATATCTTCTCTGTACAGGCTGCTACATCCAGTGGTGCGACAGTCATCTTCAAGAAAGGACATAATGTTCTACGACACAAGGATGGGACACAATTCAACATTTACAAATACGACAGGATGTATTATTTAAACACTGTGAATGGAGAAAATGACGACCAATGCAAAAGGTGTTGTGACATGCAGACATGGCATGAGATCATGGGTCACTGCAATTATGATGATATTCAAAGGTTGCAAGAGGTTGCTGATGGCATGGTGATTAAGGGTAAAATTGACAAAGCAACATTACAATGTGATGTGTGCACTCAGGGAAAGTTTATCCAAACTAGAAATCGAGAACCTGATGCCAGAGCTAAAAATGTACTCGACATGATCCAAACCAATCTGGACCAACCATAAGTGTGAGTCCAAATGTCACTCAGGGTCATGAACCCAAAATGACACCTGATGTGAACATCCATCCATCCATCCATCCATTATCCGCCGCTTATCCGGGGTTGGGTCGCGGGGGCAGCAGCTTCAGCAGGGAAGCCCAGACTTCCCGCTCCCCAGCCACATCTGCCCAGGCGTTCCCAGGCCAGCCGGGAGACGTAGTCTCTCCAGCGTGTTCTGGGTCGTCCTCTGGGCCTCCTGACGGTGGGACATGCCCGGAACACCTCGCCAGGGAGGCGTCCAGGAGGCATCCTAAACAGATGCCCGAGCCACCTAATCTGGCTCCTCTCTACGTGGAGGAGCAGCGGCTCGACACTGAGTCCCTCCCGGATGGCCGAGCTTCTCACCCTATCTCTAAGGGAGAGCCCAGACACCCTGCGGAGGAAACTCATTTCGGCCGCTTGTATCCGAGATCTTGTTCTTTCGGTCGCATTCCACAGCTCGTGACCATAGGTGAGGGTAGGAATGTAGAACGACCGTTAAATCGAGAGCTTTGCCTTCTGGCTCAGCTCCCTCTTCACCACGACAGACCGATACAGCGTCCGCATCAGAGCGCAGGCTGCACCGATCCGCCTGTCAATCTCTCGCTCCATCCTCCCCTCACTCGTAAACAAGACCCCAAGATACTTAAACTCCTCCACTTGGGGCAGGATCTCCTCCCCGACCTGGAGAGGGCACTCCACCCTTTTCCGACTGAGGACCATGGTCTCAGGTTTAGTGGCGTTGATCTTCATCCCAACCGTTTCACACTCGACTGCGAACCGCTCCAATGACAGTTGTAGATCACGGCTTGACGAAGCCAACAGTACCACATCATCTGCAAAAAGCAGAGCTGAAATACTGAGGTCACCAAACCGGATCCCCTCATCGCCCCGACTGCGCCTAGAAATTCTGTCCATAAAAATTATGAACAGAATCGGTGACAAAGGGCAGCCTTGGCGGAGTCCAACCCTCACTGGAAACGAATCCGACCTACTGCCGGCAATGCGGACCAAACTCTGACATCGGTGGTACAGGGACCCAACTGCCCGTATCAAGGGGCTCGGTACCCCGTACTCCCGAAGCACGCTCCACAGAACTCCCTGTGGGACCCGGTCGAACGCCTTCTCCAAGTCCACAAAACACATGTAGACTGGTTGGGCGAACTCCCATGCACCCTCAAGGACCCTGTAGAGAGTGTAGAGCTGGTCCACTGTTCCACGGCCAGGACGAAAACCGCACTGCTCCTCTTGGATCTGAGATTCAACCTCCCGACGGACCCTCCTCTCCAGTACCCTTGAGTAGACCTTACCAGGGAGGCTGAGGAGTGTGATTCCTCTATAATTGGAACACACCCTCCGGTCCCCCTTCTTAAAAAGGGGGACCACCACCCCGGTCTGCCAATCCAGAGGTCCCCGATGTCCACGCAATGTTGTAGAGGCGTGTCAACCATGACAGCCCCACAACATCCAGAGCCCTAACGAACTCCGGGCGGATCTCATCCACCCCCGGGGCCTTGCCACCGAGGAGCTTGTTAACCACCTCGGTTACTTCAGCCCCCGAGATAGGTGAGTCCACGGAGTCTTCAGGCTCTGCTTCCTCAAAGGATGTGAACAGCCAGTCACAAAATGATGAAACAGAACAAACAGAAATGGCACCTGAAGTGAGTGACCAAACACAGACTGATGAAACTCAACAAAGACGATATCCTTCCAGAGAGAGAAAGAAACCAAAATATTGGTATGAATATGTAAGTGGTGAAGAATTTGATGATCAGACTTTCACCAGTGTTGACTACTGTTACCGGTTAATGTGTAACACACCTGTAACATACAGCGAAACCATAACCTCATTCAATGCAAAACAATGGCGTGATGCAATGGATGATGAGATGCAGTCGCTAAAAGACAACAACACGTTTACCCTGACTAACTTACCTAGAGGTAAGAAAGCAGTGGGGGGTAGATGGGTGTATGCGCTGAAAAGCAATACTGAAGGATGTGAGAATTACAAAGCACGTTATGTTGCAAAGGGATATAGTCAAAAGATGGGTGTAGATTATGATGAGACATTTCCACCCACCGCAAACATGACTAGCATTAGAGTGCTAATGCAAATAGCAGTACAAGATAACCTGATTCTACATCAGATGGATGTCAAAACAGCATACTTGAATGCACCAATTGACTGTGAAATTTACATGGAACAGCCAGAAGGCTATGAAGTCAAACCAAGCACTGGAGAGAAATTGGTGTGTAAGTTACAAAAGTCACTTTACAGACTAAAACAATCCGGAAGAAATTGGAACAAAATGCTGCATGAATATTTGGACAAAAACGAATTTGTGCAAAACCCAGCTGACCATTGTGTTTATACAAAAGTGAACAATAATGACAAAGTGATCATGATAATATGGGTTGATGACTTGATTATTGCCGCAAGCAATGAAAAAGTGCTAATGAACGTGAAAGAAATGATGACAGCAAAATTCAAGATGAAAGACCTAGGAAAGCTGAAACACTACCTAGGTATTTATTTTGAACAAAATGACAAGTGTATCAAAATGACACAGGGAAAATATGTTGAAAAACTACTGGAAAGATTCAACATGCACGACTGTAAACCAAGAATGACACCATGTGAACAGAAACTTGACTATACTGGAAACACAGAAGAGATGTCTGACGTCAAGAAGTACAGAGAGGCTGTGGGTAGCTTAATTTATTTAACTACGTGCACAAGACCTGATTTGAGTTTTGTTGTGAGTAAGTTATCCCAATATTTAGCTACGCCAACAGAAGAACAATGGTCTACAGTAAAACACGTCTTAAGGTACTTAAAGGGTACAACTGGCAAGGAACTTTGCTTCACTAAATGTGATGACAAACTTGGATTACAAGCATACAGTGATGCTGATTGGGCATCTGACACAAGTGATAGACGAAGCACAACAGGTTACTGTATTAGCTTGAACAAAAATGGCCCTGTTATTTCATGGAAGACTAAGAAACAACTTACCATTGCATTGTCCACATGTGAGGCAGAGTATATGGCTCTAGCTGCCACAATGCAAGAATGCTTGTACATAGTACAGTTGTTGGGCCATATTGACAAATATCAATATGAGCGACCAATTATCTTTGAGGATAATCAAGGCACCATAGCACTGGCGAAAAATCCTGTAAAAATGTTGACATAAAGTACCACTTTATCAGGTCAACTGTTAATGACGGGAAAATAAGTTTGGAATACTGTCCAACCGACCACATGGTGGCAGATGTCTTGACAAAACCAGCAACAAAAGTTAAGTTGAATACATTTGCCAAGTTCATATTTGGGAACTAACAGGTATGTTCAAATACAAGCTTTTTCCCAATGTTTAGAGTGGTCAAAATAACAATGTGAGAGCAAGTGGGGGTGTTAAAGATGTGCTCTCAAAGTCCTTACTTTGTTACGTATATGTTTATGATGTAATACTTTGTCACATGCATGCTTATGATGTGCCGCCCCTTTCATCCCTTTTATCCTTTGTAGCCTCAGAATAAAATCTTCACTTCTTCCACACTGCCAGACGAGACAGGTTGCTCGTATTAGGTTATTTGCTTGTATGATGTTCAGAGATATTTATGGTTTTGATTTGAATCCATGACTCTAAAGAGTGTGGTGACCAGTGACATCCCTCCCCTGATCTAGTAGGTACTTGCTTGTATGATGTTCAGAGATATTTATGGTTTTGATTTGAATCCATGACTCTAAAGAGTGTGGTGACCAGTGACATCCCTCCCCTGATCTAGTCTGTTAGAAGTGTTGCCATGACATCCCTGACTGGTCTGAGTTGAAGTACTATTACGAACAGACGTGCGCAATTTCTTTTTTACTTTGTTTTATTTTTATTTGACTTTGTTTTATTTTTATTTGACATCCAAAGTCGAAGAGGTGGATAGTCAGACTTGCCTTTGATAGAATGTTTTTTTTTTCTTTCTGGTAAAATCAAGCTGAGTTGCAAACGAGCTTATTGAGCCATTCCAAGAGGATATTCACATTCATGCTATTGCTCAACGCACCAAAATTTGTCAAACTTTTCGTGGAAGAAGAGGAACCATCTAAAATCACATTAGAGGTGAAAATGTGACGAGCTAACACGCGCCTTATAGTGCGGCGCGCCCAGTCTAAGTATTAAATACATAAATAGCACCCTCAACTGGTGCTGCGCCCTTTGATACAAGCGCGTCTTTTGGCCGTAAAAATACAGTACTCTCTAGGGGTGTCTTCATACAATATTTTCCACTTCCGATCCGATCGGCAGCCTAGAGTAATGTCCGATTCTTGTATCATCTGATAAGATATGAGCATGAATGCTTCATTCTGCAATTAATTTTTTAGTATGAATAGTTTGAAGAAACTTTATCAAGTTATAATATTTAACCGATTAACAATACAATACAATACAATACAATACAATACAACTTTATTTATATAGCAGTCAGTGGCGATAAGTTGGAGAATATCCATCCATTATCTTAACCACACTTCTCCACACATGAGTCGTGGGGGTTGCTAAAGCCTATTCCAGCTATCTTTGGGCAGTACACCTTGGACTGGTTCCCAGCCAATCGCCGGGCACAGAGATGAACAACCATCCGCGCTCACACTCATACCTTGGGACAATTTAGAATGTTCAATCAACCTGCCATGCAAGTTTTTGGAATGTGGGAGGAAACCGGAGTACCCGCAGTAAACCCACGCAGGCACGGGGAGAACATGCAAACTCCGTACTGGAATTGAACCCTGCATCTCTGTACTGTGAGGCCATCACTAAGTCTCAAAATTATATAGTTTAATCAGTTTAGATTTGCTAAGGGACAAACATTTTATTTACATATAATGTGACATTACAAAGACAGTAGTACGAAATGAAAAACATTTAGTGATTTAAAATATACATTTTCATACACAGAATTACACATAAAATTATACTTGATGGCAAGTAGTTTTTAAAAACTTGAGAACTGCCCCTCACAAATCCTCTTGAGTGTCCTTGCATTATTACAGCAATAGCTGTAATTGTTTTTAATGATGTAATAGGATTTTTTTTCACGTTTGTAAATGTCACTGTAGATCACAAGTGTCAAACTCAAGGCCCGGGGGGCCAGGTCTGACCCGCAACCTAATTTTATGTAGCCTACAAAGGGCAAATCATGTGCGTCACCTTCCTGTTTCGAGCACATTTCCTTTGCTTTTAACAACATTGAGATATGAGATATTGCCATTAATTTGTTACCAATCCTCCCCCTTTAAAATAAAATGAAAAATTTTGAACAAGAAATTATCTACTGACCTCTGATTTCAAAAATGGCTTTCCATCCATTTGTTGTGTATATGTGATCATGTAAGGTGATCATATGGGTTCACACGTCACAGTCATAACGGCCCTCTGAGTAAACTAAGTGAAACTACATCTTGTATTTTAACCAAACAAAAACTAACTTTAATTATAAACTTCCTTTGTTGTCCTCTTTGCATTCATTTCAATATTGCTGTCCATCCATACCTGCAGAAGAAGAAATGTCATATAGTTGTTTGAATGTTGAATTGTAGTTGACTTAATTAGCAGTACTTAGTGAGCATTATTTTTACCTCGAACCCTGTACCTTTGTACTGAGGTGGATGTGCCAACTAGTCGTCCACCATGTCGCCCTAATAAACACTAATACAAAATAACTAACTTGCTCTAAAAAGTAATTCAAACTAACTGAAATCAAACAGCAAAATTCAAAATATAATATCAATGAACTATTAAAAGCCCGGTATGAACACAGTATTTTGATTCATGGGCAAAGAATTAAGACGAATAAAAATCTTATCTGCAAACAAAGCAGCAGCAGACTGTAACAACCCAGCAGCATATAGTTCCAACATTTTGTTCCTGAGTGTAATTTCAAATCTAAACAGCGCTCGTGATGTTAACTTTGACCGTGCGATATTGAAACACTGTCGATGCACAGCAGGACCAAAGCCATGATGACTTCTTTCAAAGGCAACAAGTCAATCGTATTTGTCCCAACATCAAGCGGCAGTTGAAATATGGGAGCAATGCGCGCGTTAAGCTGCTTTGGCTTTATTGTTACTCCAACGCATTATGAAAAAGGCCAATTTCAATTAAAGTCTGCACCTGTTACACTTTGATCAAAACACTGTCGCTCGGGAGTATGGGAGGAGCTCTTAGGGGTGGGGGTGGGAGGTTGCATTTTATATAGCCTGGCATTTGATGATCTCAGCTCCCGCACCTGTCCTTTACATTACCTTGCTGATGCTTCACAGTTGCAGGCGACACTTTTCTCACATCTCGTCTATATTCCGTCTGCGACACGTCTGAAAGAACAATAAACAAACAATTAAGACAATTAGCAGTGGAGCTCTGACAGGAATTTTACATTTTTTAAACAGTGCTGACTGTTGAGGGAACACGGCACAATAAAGAGTTGATGAGACCTTCTAAAACATTGCTAAATGTCATTTCCTGCAGTAGTAATGGCTTTGCATGGTGACGTGTAAAATAGATGGTAGGTGTATGAAGTGATTATTATAATAAAGAGTTTAAGTCCAGGGGAGTTGAGACAAATACTCTGTAACAGCTTACCATGAAAAAAAATGCACTGTAATGCCATATAGTAAATAGAGCCTGACAGATTTTTTAAGACGATGCTGATTTAAGGCAGAAACTGCGGCATCCAACCTTCTCATAAATCGAACAATGCGGCCCGTCTAGGTCGTGGAGATCCACGAGGGAAAAAAACACGCTTTTCACATTTTATTTCAATTTCGTTTTGGTAGTAAGTGTGAAAAAGACAAGAGATGGCACAGGTCGCCTCCACACCATAGCAGTCGGGTGTTACATGCAGCACTGTAGAAGTGGTACATCCCCTGATAACAGTCATAAGATAGGTTAAGTTTTTTCAGATCCCAACAGTCAAATTTGGAATACAAAAAATTCTCTTTCTTTTCTTGGCAATGATCTGATTACAACCAAAGTAGAGACCCCAAGTGATTTACAGTACACATTGGAATGACTGCTACCTAACTAGCCTTTGTAAGTCTTCACTTCCAAGATTCACTTCACTTCAAGATTCCCTTATCTCCCGGTCCCTAACACAGACTTCTGATACAATAATTTGATAAACCCTCACTCTCTTCATTGTTAAGTGAAGAGAACTAATGCAATATTAAAATCGGTCTTTATTATCATATACCTAAGCTCCTTTATTTATTTAGCCTATTACATATACAAGACGACTCAATGTGTTTCACACAATTAAAGAAAACCCCTAAAAGCATTTAGAAACAACTGCAACTTTCAGTAGCAAAGCAGAGAAACAAAAGTAGCTTTCCAAAATTACTAACATAATGTATATTGCTGGGATTTAAACACATTAACAGAAGATTTGAAAAATATTTAAAGGTAAAGAAATAAGTTCTAATATCACTTGAAAAACTATCATACAGTTAAATTGATTTAAAAACATTTACAAGACTAAAAAACCCAGGTTCTTAACCTGGATTTAAAAGTGTCTATACTTGGGGCAGACTACACTTGGGTTTGCAGTTTATTCCATTTGTGTGCAGCATAACAGGTAAATGCTGATTCATCATGTTTGTTTGGCCTCCACTATTGACACCAGTCGACAGACCACAGAGCTCGACTGGGTTTATATTCAATCAGTATTTCTATAATGTATTCAGGACCCAAACTATTGAGTGAGACAGAATTTTAAAGTCTAATCTAGAGCTGGGGGTCAATGTAGGGCTGTTAGGACAGGAGTGATCGGCTTTAGGGGTAGGTATACAGTAGTTGATTGGTTTGCAACATTGCATGATGACCTTTAAAATGTGTGATAGTCCTCTCTTTTTTTGACATCGCTTGTGTTGGAGCCATAATTCGTGTCAATCTAATTGGTGCAACTAGTCTCCAAGGTGGTGTTTAGTCTAATGCAGGTTTCCGTGTTGGAAATGTGATTGCATTTTTTTCTTATAATTGTATAATTCCACATTTTCCCCCCTCTACTTGGTCTAAGCAGGCAACTGTTACTGATGAACGCTTTTGTTTCTTGAGTTCTACTTGTGTTTCTTCAAGCCAGAAAGTTGCCATTTGAAATGACTTTATTTTTGTGTCATGATTGTGATATGCTTGTTTTTGTACAAAATTAAACAACTGAATGAAAATCTTCTAAGTCAGGTGATTCCATAATTTTTGCAAGGAGCAGGTAGGTCAGTCTGTCGGTGGTAAGAAGGAATCATGGAAGGTAAATTAGGAGGAAGGAAAGGTTAGTCAGGGTGGCACGGTGGCCGACTGGTTAGCACGATGGCCTCACAGTGAGAGACAGCATCGGGCGTGGGTTCGATCCCGGCTCCGGCCATCTTGTGTGGAGTTTGCATGTTCTCCCCATGCTTGCGTGGGTTTCCTCCCACATTTGAAAAACATGTATTGTAGGCCAATTGAACACTCTAAATTACCCCTTGGTGTGAGTGTGAGTGCAGATGGTTGTTCGTCTCTGTGTGCCCTGCAATTGGCTGGCAACCAGTTCAGGGTGTCCCCCGCCTACTGCCTGAAGATAGCTGGGATAGGCTCCAGCACCCCCCGCGACCCTCGTAAGGAGAAGCGGGACAGAAGATGGATGGATGGAAAGGTTAGTCTGTAGGAAGGTCAGTGGATCTGTCAAACACTCATATTATTTCTCATAAACTTTCATTTCAAACCGTGTTTAACAAGGCAAAAGTTCATCTAAATGTTTTTTGTTTTTGATCAAAAACAAGGTCACAAAGTGCTGGGATTTGGGATAAAGATAAAGATGACCTTTATTAGTCCCACAATGGGGAAATTTGAGGTGTTACAGCAGCAAAGATATAGATCACACAGAGTCGGCGGCGTAATGTAGCCGTTAATGTATAACATTAGCAGCAGACATTCATAAAAAGCATGCAAATATACACAGTATAAATGTATCTAGTGTAAGGAAACACTCCTAATGCCTGTCCATTATACAGAGGGGGAAACGCTGTAATGATAAAAACTGTAATGATAAAAACTACTGAATGATTGAAAATACTGCAATGATAAAAGTACTGTAATGGTAAGAGTACTGAAATGATAGAAAAGTACTGCAATGGTAAAAAGTACTGCAATGATAAAATATACTGCAATGGTAAAAGTACTGTATTAGTAAAAGTACTGCAACGATGGAAAAATACTGCAATGATAAAAGTACTGTAATAGTAAAAGTACCGCAATGATAGGAAATACTGCAATGATAAAAGTACTGTAATAGTGAACGTCCTGCAATGGTAGAAATACTGCAGTGATAAAAGTACTGTAATAAGAATACTGTAATGGTAAACAAAATACATCATTGGTCAATATTTAAGTACACCATTGGCTGAAAGTACAGTAGTAGTGTATATTGCATCCTAGGGCTGCACAATTGCACTAATGCCCTCCCGTTTGTAGGCCTGACCCAATGTTCTTGCTAAAAAGTCTGACAGCAGTTGGCAGGAAGGAGCGGCGAAATCTCTCTTTAGTACAGCGAGGGTGTAACAGTCTATCACTGAAGGAGCTGTGGAGTGTTCTCAGAGTGTCATTGAGTGGGTGGGCTGGGTTGTCCAGCATTGATGACAGTTTTGCCGTCATCCTCCTGCCCCCCACTGAGTCCACAGAGTCCAGGGAGGAGCCCAGGACAGAGCTGGCCCTCCTCACTAGTTTGTCCAGTCTCTTTTTGTCCCGGCCCGAGATGCCTCCTGCCCAGGAGACCACTCCATAGAAGATGGCTGATGAAACCACCGAGTCATAGAAGTTCCTGAGGAGTGTTCCCCTTACGCTTAAGGACCTCAGCCTCCTGAGTAGGAAGAGTCTGCTCTGACCCTTCTTATAGAGAGCATCTGTGTTGTCGCTCCAGTCCAGTTTATTGTTCAGATGAACACCCAGGTACTTGTAAGTTGAGACCCTCTCAAGGTCTGTTCCCTGGATATTCACTGGTGCAGGTGGAGAGTGCCGACGCTTGCGGAAATCCACTACCAGCTCTTTGGATTTCCCAGCGTTGATTTGGAGGCGGTTCTGCTGACATCTGTCCACGAACCCCTGCGTAACCCCTCTGTACTCCCGATCGTCACCGTCAGTGATGAGGCCGACAATCGCAGAGTCATCAGAGAACTTCTGCAGGTGACAGGTTGTGGAATTGTATTTGTAGTCCGAGGTGTAGAGGGTGAACAGGGAGGGAGCTAGAACAGTTCCCTGCGGTGCTCCCGTGCTGCAGAGGAGCACGTCAGACACACAGTCCTGTGTCCTCACGTACTGTGGCCGGTTTGTGAGGTAGTCGTGGATCCATGTGATGAGGTGGTGGGCCACTCCCGCCTCCTCCAGCTTGTCTCCCAATAAGGCGGGCTGGATGGTGTTGATAGAACTTGAGAAATCAAAGAACATGATCCTCACAGTGCTCCCCGCATTCTCCAGGTGGGAGAGTGAAGTGTGGAGCAGGTAGATGATGGCATCATCCACACTGATGCCAGGCTGTTATGCGAATTGGAGTGAGTCCATTGAGGAGCTGACCAGGGGGCGCAGATGGACGAGGACCAGTCTCTCCAGGGTCTTCATCAGATGAGATGTCAGCGCCACTGGTCTGAAGTTGTTGAGCTCCTTCAGATGGGGGTCTTTGGAACCGGAACCAGGCAGGATGTTTTCCACAGCTGGGGGACTCTGCCCAGCTTCAGGCTCAGGTTGAACATGTGCTGGACGATTCCACACAGCTGGAAGGAATCATGGAAGGTAAATTAGGAGGAAGGAAAGGTTAGTCAGGGTGGCACGGTGGCCGACTGGTTAGCACGATGGCCTCACAGTGAGAGACAGCATCGGGCGTGGGTTCGATCCCGGCTCCGGCCATCTTGTGTGGAGTTTGCATGTTCTCCCCATGCTTGCGTGGGTTTCCTCCCACATTTGAAAAACATGTATTGTAGGCCAATTGAACACTCTAAATTACCCCTTGGTGTGAGTGGGAGTGCAGATGGTTGTTCGTCTCTGTGTGCCCTGCAATTGGCTGGCAACCAGTTCAGGGTGTCCCCCGCCTACTGCCTGAAGATAGCTGGGATAGGCTCCAGCACCCCCCGCGACCCTCGTAAGGAGAAGCGGTACAGAAGATGGATGGATGGAAAGGTTAGTCAGTAGGAAGGTCAGTGGATCTGTCAAACACTCATATTATTTCTCATAAACTTTCATTTCAAACCGTGTTTAACAAGGCAAAAGTTCATCTAAATGTTTTTTGTTTTTGATCAAAAACAAGGTCACAAAGTGCTGGGATTTGGGATAAAGATAAAGATGACCTTTATTAGTCCCACAATGGGGAAATTTGAGGTGTTACAGCAGCAAAGATATAGATCACACAGAGTCGGCGGCGTAATGTAGCCGTTAATGTATAACATTAGCAGCAGACATTCATAAAAAGCATGCAAATATACACAGTATAAATGTATCTAGTGTAAGGAAACACTCCTAATGCCTGTCCATTATACAGAGGGGGAAACGCTGTAATGATAAAAACTGTAATGATAAAAACTACTGAATGATTGAAAATACTGCAATGATAAAAGTACTGTAATGGTAAGAGTACTGAAATGATAGAAAAGTACTGCAATGGTAAAAAGTACTGCAATGATAAAATATACTGCAATGGTAAAAGTACTGTATTAGTAAAAGTACTGCAACGATGGAAAAATACTGCAATGATAAAAGTACTGTAATAGTAAAAGTACCGCAATGATAGGAAATACTGCAATGATAAAAGTACTGTAATAGTGAACGTCCTGCAATGGTAGAAATACTGCAGTGATAGAAGTACTGTAATAAGAATACTGTAATGGTAAACAAAATACATCATTGGTCAATATTTAAGTACACCATTGGCTGAAAGTACAGTAGTAGTGTATATTGCATCCTAGGGCTGCACAATTGCACTAATGCCCTCCCGTTTGTAGGCCTGACCCAATGTTCTTGCTAAAAAGTCTGACAGCAGTTGGCAGGAAGGAGCGGCGAAATCTCTCTTTAGTACAGCGAGGGTGTAACAGTCTATCACTGAAGGAGCTGTGGAGTGTTCTCAGAGTGTCATTGAGTGGGTGGGCTGGGTTGTCCAGCATTGATGACAGTTTTGCCGTCATCCTCCTGCCCCCCACTGAGTCCACAGAGTCCAGGGAGGAGCCCAGGACAGAGCTGGCCCTCCTCACTAGTTTGTCCAGTCTCTTTTTGTCCCGGCCCGAGATGCCTCCTGCCCAGGAGACCACTCCATAGAAGATGGCTGATGAAACCACCGAGTCATAGAAGTTCCTGAGGAGTGTTCCCCTTACGCTTAAGGACCTCAGCCTCCTGAGTAGGAAGAGTCTGCTCTGACCCTTCTTATAGAGAGCATCTGTGTTGTCGCTCCAGTCCAGTTTATTGTTCAGATGAACACCCAGGTACTTGTAAGTTGAGACCCTCTCAAGGTCTGTTCCCTGGATATTCACTGGTGCAGGTGGAGAGTGCCGACGCTTGCGGAAATCCACTACCAGCTCTTTGGATTTCCCAGCGTTGATTTGGAGGCGGTTCTGCTGACATCTGTCCACGAACCCCTGCGTAACCCCTCTGTACTCCCGATCGTCACCGTCAGTGATGAGGCCGACAATCGCAGAGTCATCAGAGAACTTCTGCAGGTGACAGGTTGTGGAATTGTATTTGTAGTCCGAGGTGTAGAGGGTGAACAGGGAGGGAGCTAGAACAGTTCCCTGCGGTGCTCCCGTGCTGCAGAGGAGCACGTCAGACACACAGTCCTGTGTCCTCACGTACTGTGGCCGGTTTGTGAGGTAGTCGTGGATCCATGTGATGAGGTGGTGGGCCACTCCCGCCTCCTCCAGCTTGTCTCCCAATAAGGCGGGCTGGATGGTGTTGAAAGAACTTGAGAAATCAAAGAACATGATCCTCACAGTGCTCCCCGCATTCTCCAGGTGGGAGAGTGAAGTGTGGAGCAGGTAGATGATGGCATCATCCACACTGATGCCAGGCTGTTATGCGAATTGGAGTGAGTCCATTGAGGAGCTGACCAGGGGGCGCAGATGGACGAGGACCAGTCTCTCCAGGGTCTTCATCAGATGAGATGTCAGCGCCACTGGTCTGAAGTTGTTGAGCTCCTTCAGATGGGGGTCTTTGGAACCGGAACCAGGCAGGATGTTTTCCACAGCTGGGGGACTCTGCCCAGCTTCAGGCTCAGGTTGAACATGTGCTGGATGATTCCACACAGCTGGTCTGCGCAGGATTTGAGGAGCTGGGAGCTAATCCCATCTGGACCAGCTGCCTTCCTCACCTTCATCTTCCTCAGCTGGTTCTTCACCTGAGATGTTGTGAGTAACAAGGCTGAGCAGGAGGAAGTGGTGGTTGTCTGATGTGGCTGGGAACTTGAGCCTGTGGAGAGAAGAGAGGAGAGAGAGGGGGTGAGGGGGTCTCATTCGCAGTGGCAGGAGGGGTTGGTGGGGGCTGCAGCAGGGGAGACTGACCACGGGCAGGCATTTGATCAAACCTATTGAAAAATAGGTTCAATTCATTTTCCCACTGAAGCCCCCTCCCCTTTCTGGATCTTACCTGGTTGTCCGTGGCCTGAGATGGTCTTCGGGCCCCTCCAGACATCCCTGGCATTATTACGCTATAGCTGTTCCTTCATCCGCATCCTGTAGGATTTTTTCCCCTCTCTGATCCTCCTTCTCAGCTGACTTTGCACTCTCTTCAGCTCCTCCTTGTCGCCTGACACAAAGCCCTCTTTTTCCTTCAGGAGAGCTTTAATGTCCGGTGTGATCCAGGGATTTTTGTTGGAGAAACATTTTACTGTCCTGGAGGGAATGGTGTTCTCCATGCAGAAATTAATATAGTCTGTAATTGTGTCTGTTAGGCGTCCGGCGTTAGCTCTGTTAGCCACGACTCCGTGAACACCAGCAAGCTAGCTTCCCGGACAATCCTCTCGTGCCAAAGTACTTACCCCCTGCCAAAATCTGTATCCCCTGTCGCGGGAGCGCGCACGCATTGACTGAAGGCGGCGCGATGTTACTACGTTTGTTTTCATTGAAAGGCACGAAGAATGTATGATTTTGTGTTTTTGATTTGCTGTAATTTAAACTAGGGTTTCCATAAAAGTGGCAGTCTTCGTCGGTGTGGTTTTCAGCACACCATTCGCTACAATTTAACACGTAAAGTAAGCGTTTGACGCAAAAAACAGCCCCCAACAGCAGTAAAACCACCGCAAGTTGTATGTCCATAGCTGAGATGAGGTAAAAATAACATAAAACAGGGTAAAGGGAAAAAACAAACGAAAAAGGCTCAATAGTGAGCCACACTGCTGTAAGCAGGCAGCCACTCGCGCGGCGCCGGAACAGGAAAATGGATCAGAGCTGTTGTGAAAAATATTCTGTTTCCCCGCTGTGAATTGAAGCACAAGTCAAAGTGGCGCAAGCTTTATGAATTTGTTCAGCTGAAGATGAATGTCCACACACAAGCACCATGAGAAAACATACAAACAGAGACGCAGGCTGACACGGTATTGTATAGCAAGAAAAAAATGTTCACACAATTAAGGTGTCACGCACACACTTACTGATGTAAAACGTATGTGTGACATCATCACTTATAATACAGAGCTCCAAAATACTGCCTGAAAACACATGAACATACATGCACACACACATGCACACCCCCCCCACACACACACATGCACACACACGCGCACGCACACGCACACTGTCTTTTAGTAATTGAATATGCATATTCGTAGTGCATAAACAGTTGGGATGTAGCCTTTCGGCCTTTGTGTGCGTGTGTGTGTGTGGGGGGGGTGCGTGGGTGTGTGTGTGTGTGTGCTACAAGTGCTATTGTGGCACTAAATATTAGAACAAATGAACAAATTTACAAGAAATGCTTGGGTGTGTGGGTGTGTGCATGTATGTGTGTGCGCCTGTCATTTATCTATTTCGTCAGCCAATTATACAGGAGCAACAGCAGGTGAACCCTCAGCTGCTGGCCAATCAATGAGCTTTAAACCTGCCTAATCAACCAATTAAGATTCTATTATCACTCGACATCTTTCACGTACTCCCCCCGCCCCTGGAAAAGCCTCATGAGGAAGACGTGGAGGGAAAATACTTTCCCTTATTAATTTACTCAACTGCAGATGGGAGAAGTGTCAAGTCACATTTTAGTCCAGTAAAACTAAAATGCAGTAAAACAACTAACTCCTCCTTCAAATATGCCTAAAAAAGGATTTATTACACAAAGTAATGTATTTTATGATCGTGCAATTTTTGTTTATATTTATTTCTAGCGTCTCTCTTAATACGGTGTATTCGCCTGACAAAAACTTTCCTAAATATACCTTTATCGACGACATGCACAACTAATGTAAAACAGGCAATGTCAACACACAAACACTGCATCTAGAAATGATCAAATTACATTTCGTAAATCGTTATATACTCAATGTTGACAAAGTTTATTCTGCAGTTCATGTGGATGTTTGGTTCACTTTTACTGAAGGACAAATGAAAACAGTTTTGATATTCCCTTATTCATCAATTAATTGTGAAAAATATCAATATCTCACAAGATCCAATTGTAAGACACGGAAGTCCTGTGGTATTCAGCAACCCCAAATCCCGAAGCTTTTAAAATATATTGGCACTCAAAAACAAATATATTTATATATTGTTTTGTTGAACAGGGTTATTCAACTGTACGATGATTTTTCAGACTTTTTTAAAACATGAATTGTACAATATGTGCATAATAATTTGTTCAATCAAAAGCTGGTCTAGGAACATGTAATGTCACCTCTCTGGCAGGGAAAGAGCCTGAGCTGGTGTGCGAGGCAGAGAAGTACATAGCTTGGGCTCTAATACCTATCCTCTCGAGAGGGGTTGGAATCATTTCCACTCTGGAGTTGTCCACAGTGAGAAAAGCTGAGCAGGTGAGGGCATACTTATTGCCCCCCGGCTTAGCGCCTGTAGATTGGGGTTCACTCTGGTGACAAGAGGGGAGCCTCCCTCCGCCTTTGCGTTACGCACCAAACAACAGTTCACAGTACTAAAGGAGTGGAAGAGTTTAAACCTGGCTAGTTTTATTCGATGTCCTGCATCTTGTGTCACTGTTATTCTGTGGAATGCTGAGTGTGTGGCTGGTGAAGCTGAACAAAGAAAGTGAAAGAATGTGAAGGTTTGGGAGGTTTTAGGTTGGTGCCTGGCGCAGACAGACACCTCGAGCGGGAAGGGGTCGACAAGAAACTGGACCCTTCAACCACAAGCAGGAGGAGCCACCACTTGAAGAAAGACCAATAAGAGCAAGCTAAAGTTAACTGCAGGATACACATAGCCAATAGAATCATGCCAGGATGCCTTTGTCTCTGTGCCATTTGCATATTGTATAGGATGAATCATTACTGGGCAACTCGGGTAGTACATTCGCTGGTGGCAAGAGAGGTGTAGAGTTGTATTGAGAGGGACCCGAGACCCAGGTGCCATGTAGAAAGTCTGTGTATTGGGAATAAACCCACTTGTGCGTGAAAATGCCGGCTTCCTGATACCTTTCTATTGCAGAACGAGCGCGCATATTGTTGGATGAGTGAGAGTTGGGTAAGGTCGCGAATTGGAGTCAGATTACTAATTTGAGTTTACATTGGGTTAAAGTTAAATTCTAACATTGATATAAAGCTAAATTCCAACAATTTATGGTGACGCCGACGTGATGCATGAGAGGTAAAAGAAGTTTGGAACTTCGAGAAAAAACACATGAGACTGGGTCTCGCACGTCCACACCAGGTGACGACCTGATAAAGGATAAAAGAGCCACACATCCGACCGTCTTTTCTCTTGGGCCCACAGTGAAACAAGGTAAGCAGAACCCTTTCAAATTCTGCACATTGGCAACGCTAAATTATAAGAGGAAGGAGGAGCGGAACGTAGTAAGCGTAAAAGTGTTGGACGCTATTAGGGTGTAAAATCTGGGATTTACCTTCTAGCATAATTAATGGTGCAAAAGTAAAGTAGTATAGTTCAAAAAATGAAAGTGTAATAGTGTGGACGTTAGTAGAGTGTAAAATCTGGGATTTATCTACTAGAATAGTTTGGAACTATTCGTGGTTAAGATACGGTATAAAATCTGGGATTTACGTATCGGGACACGGTTTAAAATCTGGGATTTACGTGTCTGTGTGGAAGCTGTGTGAATGTGAAGGCTAAAATTGTTCTGCGTAAGAAGTGTGTTTGGGACACGCACGAGTGGATTTTGATTTCAAGATGGTGAAGGAGAGTTGTAAGTGTGATAGTGGTCTCGGGTCCCGGGTGTTGTACGGAGATTAAGAATAAATTAATAAAAATGAAACATAAAAAGAGAAGAAAGACATGAAGTAGGGATGAAATAAGAAAAGAGAAAGAAAGAAAGCTAGAGAAAAGAGAAAGAAATTGTGTCAGTGTAGAGATTGGAAGTTCAATAAGAAAAGTGTCAGGTTCGCCGGTCGGCGAGGAGGAAAAGAAACAATGAAAAGGATAAGAATTAGGGTCTGCTGTAAGGAGGAATTGAAGAAATAAATATTTTATGTTTCATACTTGAGTTGATGGTCTTTCTATTAAGGTTACTGTAATTAGTAACTGGAATGAAATGCACAGATGGAAATGACACAAAGAAAAAGAAAAGATTGGTGTTATGAAATCTTGATTGAATGAAGCTTTTGAGAGCATGAGAAACCTTTGCAAGAGCATAGGTGGTTCCTGACTTTGTAGTTTGTGATTTGATACCTTGATCGTTTTGAGTGGCTTTGGTAAGGCTACAGTGAATTTGGAAAAAAAATAAAATAAAATAAGAGTGAGGAAGATTTTACAGAAGGCAATGGGTAGAGGTGTAATCGTAAAATCATGAGTGTGCTATAACAAAGAGTTAACAGCTCTTTGAAGTTAGATGCTCGTTCCCAAGTAGGGGGAGGAAGTCAGAGAAAGAGGATGAAGTGATTGAAAAAGTGGAAGAAAAGACGGAATGTCTGAGAGGCATTCATCCACAGTTGCCAGACTCGCAACAGTATGTGTTTGAGCCGCCGCCCGATCCGACGGCGCCATTAATGGCCCCGTAGTCACCTTGGGGGGGCAGAATGGTTTGAGATGCAAAAGATAACATTCACGGATGGCACCAGCGACCATACAATTGATCGAACAGGCTGTGAATAATGAGAGAGAGGGGGCGCGGAGAACAGCAGGGGAGTGTGGAGACGCCCATGCTGGCCCCGGGGGGGAGCACCAGCAGGAACATGTAAACATTTCAGCCACAAGAGGAAAAACAGGCATCAATGGCAGTCGTTAACTGATTGAAAAGGAAGATATGCCTTTTGGTGCTCTCGAAAGAAGGTCACAGTCCTTTTGTTTCAGAGGTGTGTCTCGGCACCCCCCCTCGATGTTGCAGACGTTGATCTAATCTTCAGGCATCTGCCTCTCCTTGAGGTCTTCTCATGTAGTCGAGCATGGGTCGCACTGTGGAGCAATTCTTTTGCAGTGCTAGTGTAGTAAGGTACGGGATAAAATATATGTATTCAACCTAACAATAAATACAAATTAGCAGGGAATTAGAACACAAGTTAAACACTGAAACATGCAGGGGATGCCTGAGGAACAGCAGGGCGGCGACAATCTTATTAAAATTTTAATTTTTAAGCAAAAGGGATTATGGTTTTGGGATAAGTTTTAAGTGAAGTATTCTATGAACATGTTGAAAGAAAATCTTTGGAACGGGGAATATCTAGCCATTGGAGATTGGTTTACCAAATATAAAGTGGGACTAAATATTTTTGTAGATGATTTATTAACTGATGTGTATTAAATGTGACAAAGGTGGAAGACAGATGTTTTTTTGACTGTACGACACGAACGCTGACATGACAATTTTAAAGGACATGACAGCATTCCATAAATACCAGACTGCTAACATCCGCATCTATGAGCTGTTTGATGTCACAGGTGCAGTTTCGTCAGCTACGTCCAGGAGAGGAGAAACGACATCACGGAGAGTGAATGCGAAAAGCAAGAGACCCACAGTTGTAAATTTTGGCATACGCTGGCTAAATTGAGGCAAAATTAAGGAACTGCCAGCACAAATCTCAGTGGAATCAAGGCGGACGCGCCAAGGGAGGGGTCTCTGTGTGGAATTGGAAAGTATCTTTTGGTGAATGAAAGTGTGAAAGAAAAAGTGTTTGTATGCATATGTGGTTTGAGTGAATGTTTAAGGGGCGGGCCTCAGGAAAGAAACAGAAAATTGATTGAGGACACCAGCAAGCCCTTACAGTACTAGGGATGCAATGGGCGGACAGGCCTGATCAACCTGAATCCCTATTGCACTCCCAAGTATTGATTTTCAAAGTGTTATTGGAGAAAGATTGGAGTAATTAAATTCAAACATCAAGTGAATGGTTGATTGACGTTATTACACAAAATTTATGCAAAACTGAAAGTTTCAGGATGGAGGTAATTTGGCCCTTCTCACTGGCAATTGCTACTCCTCCAGCTCTCTCCACAGGTTTGAAGTGACATGTGACCTGTGTGACCAGAAGGCCGGAGAACGCTTCACATAGCACCTCACCACGCCCATCCCGGAGGTTCTCCTCAACAAGGAGGGAGATATAAAATATTCTAATTTAGGGTCCACGGAACAGATTAAAATATAGTTGTTGCTTTAGCCTGTTCATGTGCTCCACAGGAGTTATTATTATTCACATTGAATGCGCGACTAGATAACACACGCCCAGTCAAGGATAGGGCAAACTTTTCTTGGAGTGTTCAGACTTTTTCATATAATACAGCACCACAGCAGTGATATTTGAAGTTAATGTCGAATTAGTGGCACTGTTTTTATGAAAATTACTCACTTAACGCAAGGGTAGGTTCGTTGGCTGCCAGGATGGCCGAGTGGTCTAAGGCGCCGTGTTCAGGACCCAGTCTCCCCAGGAGGCCTGGGTTCGAATCTCGAATTTCCCCATTGTGGGACTAATAAAGGCAATATAAAGCAATATATATTTCAGACAAAAATGACCCTGAAGTGGTTACAAGCAGCTGTCTTATGTTGGATGTATGCAATGTTATTCTGATATTTTCCATTGTATCGTATTTCATTGTATTTAGGACTAAGACATTGTAAAACACTGTTTGGAAGAACTTATAGAATACCTCAAATTTAAGAACAAATGGGTAATAGATGTTGAAGCAACTTTAGCTGACCATATGTGAAAAGTGTTAGGAAAACAAAAGACAGGCGCAAATTTAGAGTGATAAGGATCTTTCTGTCTCCCAGCAGGGCACTAAATTAGTGAAGCCAGGATACTGGGTGCGTGTAAGAAGTTTGAAGATAAGACATTCGTAATTACCCAAGGGGGAAGGAAGTGTTAGTAACAGCTCTCACAGCTGTGAAGATAGCAGAAAGGTCAACATTGGTTTATTCGACACGTTGTAAAAAGGTCACGTTGGTTGAAATCTCCTACAAAGGAGACACCAGACAAAGAGAGGTTTATACAGAGTTACAATCAGGACAAATTTTATTTAAGAGGAACTGTCCTCACTTGAGGCCGAGGCCAGATCTGCTGACCAGCATGATGGTCACCAGCTAAATGGGGACACCTCAGGTGAGATTGGCCGTGCCGTGCATCAGATATTTCTGGCCCGTTGGGGTCGATGTTGCTGTGTCTTTCAGGTGGGGAAGGGGGAGACAGGCCTGGTCTATGTGGCCAGGGCGAGACGTGAATGGAGTGAGACTTCCGGCAGTGACCCATCCAATAATGTCGACATTACACAGCTGTTCCAGTTGGCCGTCCACAAGGGTGTGTACCTTCCAGTGGCAGACATCAGGCGAAATAGTCCATCAATGAAAAAATGCTAATCGGCCTAAGTAGAACACATTTTGTACCTAATTTTGCACGACATCAGAAAAGGAAAATATGGGATTGGATTAAGGAGCGTGACTAAAAATTGTTGTACTTGCAGGTTTAGGAGGCCAAGAGAGATAAAAATATTAAAAAGAGGAAGCAGTTAAGGCAGCCACCGACGCACGCGACTCCCATTGGACCTGCTCCTTCCAGTTCTGCTGCTTCTGAGCAAGGTTCGGGTGACGCAGCGCCACAGCAGACTGGCGTCCAAAGCAGGCCGGTCAACGAGGTCGGGACCGCGGTAACAGAGGTACGGGTGGTTATGGACAGGGATTGTGAGTGGGGTGTGCTCTGGCTGCGGGGTGTGGGGTCACTGGGTGATGAGCTGTCCATGCCGAGCCACTTTCTGGAATGTGCCATCCTCCGGTGCCATATCTGTCACAAAGAGCTCCACCAGCACAGGGGGCGCCACCGTTACCCACTCCCAACACACTTGACACAAACCCGCTCGTACCCCATTCCATGACAGGGGGCCGCGGAGCTTCAGCGTTCGAGGACGAGCAGGTCCTAGCATTCCGGGGACGGTGGATGGACAAGTTTTCGATGGTGCTGGATATTGGGGCGAGCTATGAGCTCCTTCCGCAACCCCCACTGAGCCATGTGGACTCTCGAGATTGCCTGAGTCACCGCCATTGACTGAACGAACACTGGACTTTGAGTGGCATTCCCGGATGGGACTGAACTTGACTGAGCACATCCGTCAGAGAAAGCATATGTCGTGCTCTCTTCCTTCCCAGTGGCTGAACTGAACTGAAACATTTGAGGGCAGCTCTGAAATCTGGTTCTCCATTCTCCCGCGGTAGGGATGCCCTGTTCCTGCTCTTGTCTGTGTGGTGTAGCAACCCCCACCCATTCAATTCACCAAATTGACATATCACATTGTACATGTGATCACAAACATGATTTGGTTTATCAAAAATGCATTCATCCAAATTTAGTCATGAGTGCATCTTGCGTTAGAATTATATATTTGTTATGTCTACCGGCGTTGCCTCGCACGCGTGCCTTGTCCCTGAGCAGCGGAAATGGTATGAATTGTTTACTTTCGCCGAGCCACAAATCACATTGAATATTGATGCGCGTCATCATACTAAAGATCTAGACCCCATAGTTGTTGAATACTCCGCGTCACAATCGGGAGATCATATTTCAGCACCGACTACAAATTCTTCGGTTTTGGGAACATTACTAAATTTCAAAATTTCCAGAGAAGGGTCGCTCGGAAATGGTAGTTCTGTGTGTGTCTCTGCTAGAGGTGTTGTGGACCCAGGGCCCGACTGATTTGGTGCTCGGCTCCACAGCTCCGCGATTGTTTTTACTGTCTCTACCCCCTCCCCCAGTTGACAGAATCAGTGTGGGCACAGCCTGTAGGTGGATTGAGCCAATCATGAGACAATAGGAGGTGAAGACTGCAGCGGTCTTGGAGCTGTCTATGTCTTGTAGAGCACCTTTTCTTCCCGTAAAAAAAAATAAATAAATAAAAAAAAAATAGAGGTTTAATTCGGTATCTGCGTTATTATAGTTTTGGGATTTTTTATTTTAAGCATAAATGGTTACTATTTCATTTGGGTTGCTTTAAAATTTGTCAATTAACAGTCAAAATTGGAGCGTTAGCTCGAGGCTTAATTTGTAATCTCGGAACACAGTTAGATATTTGAACTCAGTGAACTCAGCATCACTGGAGTCGGACATCACTCCGTACATCAACCTCCGGGTGCTTTCCCGGAGGTGGACTCAATCTCGCTGGTAAGGACAGTTTAGAGTTCTGGCTAGAACCTCACACGCCATCCAATTGGGAACTACAGAACAAAAATGGTACCATAACTCACAGTTGCGCCTGGCCCCAGTATTTGTGCCCGCCAAGGTTGAGCTTAGAGGTTGACCGCCCGGACGGGCAGGTCAAGAGAGGGAATGTGTAGATGGCATGAATTGGATCAAAGTCAGACACTTTCGAGTCTGAACAAAGACGATGACGATGTTTAACTTATTGACTATTTTGCTTGCTGGCGTGTGCTTTGTGTGGACGATGTTGGCGTTTGAACATAGGATGGGGGATGACAGAAGTGATGGAGCGAAAGGAGCATGTAATGGAATGGTATGGTATGGAGCAGAGCGAGATGATGGTAAGACGCTGACACAGACACAACAACTACTGCTAAATCTGAAATGTAAACAACCGACACAGGTGAACACTTGGGTGACAATTTTTAATTGGACACACCCATGGAATGATGTGGGAATAAAAAAGAAAGAGCCTATTTTTGACACCCAAGTTGCAAAACAAAAGTTCACCTGCCTAAAAGTTAAATGGGACTGGTCCTGGGATTGGAAATCTCCAGGAGTCATGGTGTAATGAAAATGTGTCTTTGCCAGTAGGAATCCCTCTCGCTCGTGATGATGTTGGCTGTGGTGTGGAGAGAAAGTGCTGTACGATAGGCTTCCCACCAATGCCTCAGGTAAGTGCGCCCTGGTAACGCTGATCATGCCAGTTAGTGTGACAGCCTTAGATCTGGCCAAAATGGAGTGGGAAGGTGTTGGACAATGGGGAAGAATCCCCTTCCTTAACAGGAAGAGAAGGGACATGCACGAATGGTTTAATGCAGGAGATCCCACGTATATAGATGCAATTGGAGTTCCAAGAGGGGTCCCTGACGAGTATAAATTGGTGGATCAAATTGCGGCAGGATGGGAGAGTATTTTCCTGTTTGTTACGGTAAACAAAAATGTGGACCGGATTAATTATGTTCATTATAATGTCCAACGATTGGCGAACTTCACCACCTCGGCACTCCAGGCAGTGCATGAGCAATTGGCTGCCACATCTCTGATGGCATTCCAAAATAGAATGAGCTTAGATATGGTGTTAGCTGAAAGAGGAGGAGTGTGTGGTATTTTTGGGGATCAGTGTTGTACTCTGATTCCCAACAATACATCTCCTGACGGTCGCCTTACCAAGGCATTGGAGGGTCTGCGCACGCTAAGTGACAAAATGAAGGAGCACTCAGGTGTGGACACCAGTTGGTACTCTGACTGGTTAAACATCTTTGGCAAATATAAAAGCTTGATTGCATCAGTACTGATTTCTATTGCTGTGTTTGCCGCTATTATGGTGTTATGTGGAGGTTGTTGTATTCCATGTATCAGATCATTAACTGTTAAGACAATTGAACGCACGTTGGGGCCGCTCCCTCCTGGTGGCCAGTACATGATGATCCCTCAGAAGGACCCCCAGGAGGGGGGACAGCTGTGGCCCTACGGGAGTCCGGGATGTGAGTATGTGTAGATGGCCTCAGCGACCTGAAGCCATGAGTAGGGAATGAAATTTTCTACGGATTTTCTACTAGAATGACATTTTCTATTGATTTTTAAGTTTTACTTATTTTCTATTGATTTTTAATTTTTACTAATTTTCTATTGAGCTTTACCTCACCTTCTATTGATTTGTAAGTTGTTACAAATTTTTCATTGTTTGATTTTTAGCTCGTGTGTAACAATAAAATAAGGGGTTCGAGTGATGACCTCAGTTGTCTGAGGTCATGAGAGGGAATAAAGGAGTGGAAGAGTTTAAACCTGGCTAGTTTTATTCGATGTCCTGCATCTTGTGTCACTGTTATTCTGTGGAATGCTGAGTGTGTGGCTGGTGAAGCTGAACAAAGAAAGTGAAAGAATGTGAAGGTTTGGGAGGTTTTAGGTTGGTGCCTGGCGCAGACAGACACCTCGAGCGGGAAGGGGTCGACAAGAAACTGGACCCTTCAACCACAAGCAGGAGGAGCCACCACTTGAAGAAAGACCAATAAGAGCAAGCTAAAGTTAACTGCAGGATACACATAGCCAATAGAATCATGCCAGGATGCCTTTGTCTCTGTGCCATTTGCATATTGTATAGGATGAATCATTACTGGGCAACTCGGGTAGTACATTCGCTGGTGGCAAGAGAGGTGTAGAGTTGTATTGAGAGGGACCCGAGACCCAGGTGCCATGTAGAAAGTCTGTGTATTGGGAATAAACCCACTTGTGCGTGAAAATGCCGGCTTCCTGATACCTTTCTATTGCAGAACGAGCGCGCATATTGTTGGATGAGTGAGAGTTGGGTAAGGTCGCGAATTGGAGTCAGATTACTAATTTGAGTTTACATTGGGTTAAAGTTAAATTCTAACATTGATATAAAGCTAAATTCCAACAGTACCCAACCTTTTTGGAGTCCCTGATGCAGTGCTGGAGAGTGCTCCTTCTGGGGACTCCATCATTTTCCTGGGTGACTTCAATGCTCAGGTGGGCAATGACAGTGAGACCTGGAGGGCCCTGATGGAAGGAATGGACACCCTGATCAGAAACTCAGCGGTGCTTTGTTACTGGACTTATGTGCTCATCACGGATTGTCGATAACGAACATCATGTTCATACAGTGTGTACGTATCTGCACTTGGCACCAGGACACCCTAAGCCGCAGTTCAATGACCGACTTTGTCAGAATCAGAAATCCCTTTGTCATTGTACAGTGTGCAACGAGATTAGAGAGCTTCCCTCTCCAGTGCAATACAACAATAATTTAATAAAATATATAAATTAGATAAATGAAAGAATAAATAATGAGATGGAAAATAATACGAAATTGGATAAATAAAAACACATTACGTCGCTGTTCTGCAAGGTAAGGGTGGTCGTGTGTGTGTTTGAGAGTTCAGAATGGTGATGGCTCTCGGGAAGATCTGTTTTTCAGTCTATTAGTCTTTGATTTGATGCACCTGTAGCGCCTGCCAGAGGGCAACAGGTCAAACAGGTGTGAGTTCGGGTGAGTATTGTCCTTGACGATATTGAGAGCTCTGCTGAGGCACCGGGTGGTGTAGATGTCCGACAGCGAGGGGAGAGGGCAGCCTATAATCCTCTGCGCCCTCACTCGGTCTGCCTCAGTGCAGCTGCTGTACCAGGTGGAGACACAGTAGGTCAGCAGGCTCTCGATGGACGAGTGGTAGAAGGCCAGCAGCAGCTTCTTGTCCAGGTTGAATTTCTTGAGGACCCTCAGGAAATGCAGACGCTGGTGGACCTTCTTTACCACTGCTGTGGTGTTGTGTGTCCAGGAGAGGTCATCGGAGATCTGTACTCCCAGGAACTTGCATGTGTGGACCCTCTCCCTACATTCACCTTTGATGTAGAGGGGGGTTGGCACAGTCTTGTTCCTCCTAAAGTCGATGACGATCTCCTTTGTTTTTGCAATGTTGAGTTGCAGTCTGTTGTCCTCACACCAAGCCGATAGTCTCTGGACCTCCTCCCTGTATGCTGCCTCGTCACCTTTCGATATCCGACCGACTAGCAAATTTGACGACAGTGTTGTTACCGTGGGCCGGGCAGCAGTCATAGGTGTAGAGGGTGTATATGAGAGGGCTCAGCACGCATCCTTGAGGGGAACCGGTGCTCAGCGTTCGGGTGGAGAACGTGTGGGGGCCGAGCAACACAGTCTGGGGTTTGTTGGTCAGAAAGTCCTTAATGCAGATGCGTGTGAGGACAGGGAGGCCGAGAATGTCCAGCTTGGAGATGAGGATGTCTGGGATGATTGTGTTGAATGCCGAGCTGTAGTCCACAAAGAGCATCCTGGCATAGCTCTGCTGTTGTTCCAGATGGCCCAGCACAACATGCAGAGCAGTGTTGATGGCGTCCTCAGTGGCTCTGTTTGCTCGGTATGCAAACTGGTAGGGGTCCAGTGTGGGAGGAAGGCAGTCCCTGATGTGCTGGAGAACCAGTCTCTCGAAGCACTTCATGATGACTGGCATGAGAGCAACAGGACGGTAGTCATTCAGGAGGACTGCAGGTGACTTTTTGGGGACAGGAATAATGGTGGATGTTTTCAAGCAGGAGGGGATGACTGCTTGAGCCAGGGAGCGGTTGAAGATCCTGCAAAAAACATGTGATAATTGGTGGGCACATGCTCTGAGGACCTTGCCTGGTATTCCGCCGGGTCCAGTAGCTTTCCTGGGGTTAATAGCCAGTAGCGCACGCCTCACATTGTGTTCCTCTATGGTCAGTGAGGGGGAGTTGAGGCATGGAGTGTGGGGGTGTGACGGTTGGGGTGAGTCAAAGCGAGCAAAGAAGCAGTTTAGCTCCTCTGCCGGCGCTGCACTCGGGTCTACAGATGTCATGCTGCCGCCTCGGTAGTTGGTGATGCTCTGTAGACCTTTCCACACCTCCCGTGGTCTGTTGCTGGCAAGGTGGGACTCCAGCCTCCTCTTGTAGTCCGTCTTGGCTAGCTTAATGCCTTTTTTCAGGTCAGCACAAGCCACACTGTGCAGCGCTCTGTCACCTGACCTGAAGGCAGTGTCACGGGCCTTGAGGAGAGAGCGAACCTAGCTGGACATGCAGGGTTTCGTGTTTGGGAAGGTCCGTATGGTCTTGTTCAGGGACACAGTTTCCATGCAGAACTTGATGTAGTCCACTACACTTTGTGTGTAGACATCAAGGTCCTGATGATCAAAGAGGTCCCAGTCGGTGTCTTGAAAGCAGTCCTGTAATTCGCTCATGGCGGTCTCACGCCAGGTTTTCACAGTCTTTGTGGTGGGCCTGAATCTGCGTCTGAGAGGGGTGTACGCAGGTGTGAGCAGCAAGGACAGGTAGTCTGACTGGCTGAGGGGGGCGAGTGGGAAAGCTCTGTATCTGTGCTTGATGTTTGAGTACACATGGTCAAGAGTGTTGTCTCCCCTCGTTGGGCACTTGACATGCTGGTGGAACTTTGAGAGTTTGTTCCATTGGCTATGCAGACGCATGTTTTGGACACTCTGTGAAGCGTGGGTCGGAGCTGTCAACTGATCAGCATCTGGTAGTGCGTTGGCTGCGATGGTGTGGGAAGATGCTGGTCCGACCAAGCAGACCCAAAAGTATTGTGAGTGTTTACTGGGAACGTCTGGCGGAATCAGCTGACAGAAAGACTTTCAACTCTCACCTCTGCCAGGGGAGACAGGGGACATTGAATCAGAGTGGCCCATGTTCTGTGCCTCCATTGTTGCGGTGGCCGACCATAGCTTTGGCCGTGAAGGGGTCGATGCCTGTTGTGGCGGCAACCCCTGCACCTGTTGGGGGACATCAGCAGTAAGGGATGCAGTCAAGCTGAAGAAACAGTCCCATTGGCAATGTGGCACTCCGGAGGCAGCTGATGGGTACCATCTGGCTAAGCAGAATTCCGGCGTGGTGATTATTGAGACAAAAACTCGGGCATGGCTTCCAGACAACTTCAAAGAAATTCTGGTCCACCACTGATGTTTCCGGAAGGGGAAGCAGTGCACCGTCAACACTGTATATGGTGGGGATAGGGTGCTTCTTAACTGAACACGGGACATTGTGAATCGGTGGGGAGAATAGAATTAGAATTAGAATTAGAAATCCCTTCGAAGACCTCCGAAATTTTGCCGACTAGTCATCCCATGAGGAAGCAGAGTTGGGCTCTCTGAGGCAGGCTGTCCTATTTTGGCGTTGAGGTCAACAAGGTGGTTAAAAAGCTCCTCGGTGACAAGGCCACCTGGGATGGATGAAATCCACCCAGAGTTCCAAAAGGCACTGGATGTTGTGTGGCTGTCTTGGCAGATAAACCTCCCCAAAATCATATGGAGATCAGGGTCAGTACCTTTGTATTGGCAGACTGGGGTGCAGTGTTGTTTTTGGCAAGCATTTTAGATTTAGTCTTAGTCATTTGGACGAAAATGCTTATTAGTTTTTGTCAGATTTAGTCATTCCTATTGGTGATAGTTTTAGTCTAGTTTTAGTCGACGAAAACTCAAAAAGGTTTTAATCGGTTTTAGTTGACGAAAACTCCAAAAAATTTGGTCTAGTTTTTGTAAATTTATTAGACCAAAACTCAAAAAGGTTTTAGTCCGTTTTAGTTAAAAATAGGCATACAAGGTTTCCACCCAATAGCAAAGATTTTCTGATCAACTATTAAGGATTATGCATTACAAACAGATAATGTGACAGCAATGCTCATTTCTCCAAAATAAGACGAGAACCAAAACGTTTTGTTTGGCAACTGTTGTGGCTTTATTTCACTTAAAGCAACGTAAAATCAAAACATTTTAACTACTGTTGTTGATACCACTTTTTGGGTCCCGATACCGCTAACTGGCTTTGCAGTATCGGCCGATACCGATACTGTACTGATACTTTTGAAAAATCAAAATATAAGCACAATTTTGTAATTCCAAAGAATTGCATACTTACTTGGATGTAAAATTTATTTACCATGCGCACAAAGGCTGTCAAATCTTCAACATGACCACCCAACACCATCACAACATACATGCGTGGATCACTTTATATCAGTTATGGTTTTCTTTTTCATGTACACTGGGTCATAAGATTACATTTGATTGAAATTTGAAGGATATTTATGTGTAATTGTGTGTATGAAAATGCATTTTTTTAAACCCCCAAATGTTTTACATTTCACACTAATGTACATGTTCTTTGTACATAGAGGTCAGATTATGTCAATAAAATCATTATTCCATAGCAAAGCTAAATTTATTAAAAAATATAATTTGGAGACCTATTATTTTGTAGACCTAGAAACTCAGTACTCTGTGGTGCAAATATTATTGATGAGATAAATATTTGATATACATTTGACATCGAACCTCTTCCATTTGCGCGTTCCGGTCAGATAGCGTTTTCTAAATTGCAAATGTAGCCGTCATCTTATTTCATGTCTTCATACGTATTGATTGAAATACAACATGTCTGGTCATAGCTGCTTGCTCTCCAACCTAACGTGGTTCTAACCAGTTCAAAGTCGACTGTACACCTAAGCACTTATTTTGGGACGAATCTCTCTTTCACTTTTGCGGTTAGCACACTTAGTGACCCCTCGTTTGCCTCTTCGTTTAAAATGCTACTTGTGAGTGGGCTCGTTTATTTGTCATCACGCAGCTCGTTGCTGCTGCTGTGCACGGACTTGCATACAGTACAAATGAAGTCCATACTGCGGCGCAAGATGGCTTAGCACCGAGTACTCAAGCAGCTGCGAAAGAAATTATTTCGGTATGGCGTGACATGCTTCATGAACGTCGGCACAAACCGCAGCATTGATGATCTCTGAGGTCGCGATTTCTGTCCCAAAACGATCAATTGTTCAGCCCTAGGCTGCAGTGCGATCCCTGTCTCTCTGTGCTCTGTTTGAGGAGCGTCTCTCGACCATGGTTAGGCGGCAAGCAGGAACAGTTTAACACTACACGCGCACGTACCACTTTGACATGCTTCATGAACGTCGGCACAAACCGCAGCATTGATGATCTCTGAGGTCGCGATTTCTGTCCCAAAACGATCAATTGTTCAGCCCTAGGCTGCAGTGCGATCCCTGTCTCTCTGTGCTCTGTTTGAGGAGCGTCTCTCGACCATGGTTAGGCGGCAAGCAGGAACAGTTTAACACTACACGCGCACGTACCACTTTCGCCAATCATATAAATCGCCTAGTCATCTAGGTCCCTTTGTTTGATAGAGGCAAACCGTTTGCAACATTGCCGTAGTGACATGCTAGCGGACTTAGCCTGCAGGAGTCTGACTACAACTTTTGCATGCTAGCGCTAGCTCGAACTTTGACGGCGCACAGAAAATCGAGTATATCCGGACACAAACGATTTAATGAATGACATTTTCCTCCATTAAAGTAGTAAACGAAGTACTGTGTCAACCAAAAGCAACATATGTGTCACGAGGCAAAAATCCAGAAAACACTATCCTTTTTCACCAAACTAGACATAAGTAGACACATGACCAATAACGTTATATAATGGATAAGGCTTCACCTCGTATTTCCGCTCTGCGTACAGCTCACTACAGTCGAAGCATGATACCAATGTCGATAGCCGGTATCTGGCCATACTGGTTGGTATTCGTCGATACCAGATTTTAAGGCGGTATCGGCAGTGTTACCAAAACTGGTATCGGAACAACACTAGTTTTAACAACATGGACTTGTAGTAGACTTGTTCTATAGTACAGAAGCACAAGTACAAACTTTATCAAACATATGTCTTGTTTACTTGTAGCAGCTTGCTGTTATCAGAGCAAAGTAGCCTTGCTAATGTCACTGTCGCCATGGTCCGTCAAAGGAATGCGTGTCAGTGTGTGCGAGCCGACACGAATGACCGCAGACGTGTTCATGCAACACCAGGATGTGTGTCGTGCGTGTGCACCGCATGCGCCCTCCGTGCAGTCCCGGTGGTGGGCGTGCCCAAACGAAAGATAGGTTGCACTTCATTGTAATGTTTTGAAAGACAGATTACAAGTACAATGGCATGTCATAAATTTTGAGCGTCTGACGCACGCTAACAATTCTGTCCCGTCTCGTCTCATCAACAAAAATTTCATGTCCGTCACGTCATGTTTTTGTCATCAAATAACCCCGTTCATCTCGTCATCGTCTTGTTATAGGGACATTAACGAAATATTTTCGTCATCATCGTTGACGAAAACGACACTGCTGGGGTGGTAGTTTCCAGACAGAGTTGGCCCTCCTCACCAGTTTGTCCAGCCTCTTTTTGTCCCGACCCGAGTTGCCGCCTGCCCAGGGGACCACTCCATAGAAAATGACCTATGCCACCACCGAGTCATAAAAGTTCTTGAGGAGTGTCCCCTGAACGCCAAAGTACCTCAGCTTCCTGAGTAGGCCCTTTCTATAGAGAGCATCTGTGTTGTCGCTCCAGTTCAGTTTATTGTTCAGATGAACATCCAGGTAAATTGAGACCCTCTCAATGTCTGTTCCCTGGATAATCACTGGTGCAGGTGGAGAGTGCCGACGCCTGCAAAAATCCACCACCAGCTCTTTGGATTTCCCAGTGTTGGTTTGTAGGCGGTTCTATGGACACCAGTCCACAAAACACTGAGTAAGTTCTCTGTACTCCCTATCATCTCCGTCAGTGATGAGGCCGACAATCACAGAGTCATCAGAGAACCTCTGCAGGTGACAGGTAGAGGTATTGTATTTGTAGTCCGAGGTGAAGAGAGTGAACAGTAAGGGAGCCAGAACAGTTCTCTGCGGTGTCCCTGGTGCAGATGAGCACGTCAGACACACAGTCCTGTGTTCTCGCGTACTGTGGCCTCTTTGTGAGGTAGTCGTGGATCCATGTGATGAGGTGGTGGGCCACTCCCGCCTGCTCCAGCTTGTCTCCCAATAGGGTGGGTGGTACTGAAAGCTCTGGAGAATTCAAAGAATATGATCCTCACAGTGCACGTCGCCTGGGAGAGTGAAGTGTGGAGCAGGTAGATGATCGCATCATCCACACTGATGCCAGGCTGGTATGCGAACTGGAGTGGGTCCATTGAGGAGCTCTCCAGGGTACGCAGATGGACGAGAAACAGTCTCTCCAGGGTCATCATCAAATGAAACGTCACTGGTCTGGATTTTCCATCTCATTATTTATTCTTTTATTTATCTAATTTATATATTTAATTAAATTGTTTTTGTATTGCACTGGAGAGGGGAGCTCTCTAATCTCGTTGCACACTGTACAATGACAATAAAGGGATTTCTGATTCTGAAGTTGTAGAGCTCCTCTGGATGGGGAGTCTTTGGTACCGGAACAGGGCAGAATGTTTTCCACAGCTGGGGGACTCTGCCCATCTTCGGCCTTAGGTTGAACATGTGCTGGACAATTCCACACATCTGATCTGTGCAGGATTTGAGGAGCTGGGAGCTAATCCCATCTGAACCTGTTGCCTTCCTCACCTTCATCTTCCTCAACTTGTTCTTCACCTGAGATGTTGTGAGGAACAAGGCAGAGCAGGAGGAAGTGGTGGTTGTCTGATGTGGCTGGGAACTGAAGACTGTGGGGGCAGGGGTGTCGTTCGCAGCAAGAGGGGTTTGTGGGGGCTACAGCAGGGAAGACTGAGCGGGGGCAGGCATCTGATCGAAGCTATTGAAAAATGGGTTCAACTCATTTGCCCACTGAATGTCCCCCCTTCTGGGTCTTGGCTTGTCCGTGGCCTGAGAATGTCTTCAGGCGCCTTTAGACATCCCTGGCATTATTCTTCTGCAGCTGTTCCTCTTTCCTCATCATGTAGGACTTTTTCCCCTCTCTGATGCTCCTTCTCAGCTGGCATTAAACTCTCTTCATCTCCTCCATGTCGCCTGACACAAAATCCGTCTTTTTCTCCTTCAGGTCCGGTGTGATCCAGGGTTTATTGTTGGAAAAACATCTTACTGTCCTAGTGGGTATGGTTTTCTCCATGCAGAAATGAATATAGTCTGCAATAGTGTCCGTTAGACCATTAATGTCCTCCCCGTGGGCTTTGCTGAATACTTCCCACACAGTTGTGGTAAAACAGTCCTCGGCTTCTCTAGACCATCCTGCCCTCACCAATGGTCACGAGCTGTGGGTTGTGACAGAAAAAAAGGATCCTAAATTCAAGAGGCTGAAATGGGTATCCTCCACAGGGGGTCCCGGCTCTCCCTTATAGAGAAGGTGAGAAGCTCGGTCATCCGGCAGGGGTTGAAAGTGGCTCTGATAAATTGTCAGGATGCCACGTGGACGGCTCCCTGGTGAGGTGTTCCGGGTATGTTCCACAGGCAAAGACTATGTCTAGCAGCTGGCTTGGGAACACCTCGAGATCCCCCAGGAGGAGCTGGACGATGCGGCTGGGAAAAGAGAAGTCTGGGCTTCCTTGCTAAACCTGCTCCCGCTGCAACTCGATCTTGGATGTGCAAAAGAGAATGACTGAATGAATAAATTCATAATGAGACCTTTGGTATCCATGACTCTTTATTGCATCAGTAATTGCTGCTGTTTTGGTTAGCAAACTAGACCACACTTACTGAATTACCCATTTTTCTCTAAGGAGAGGTGTTTGTTTGTGCTGAGGGGATGCTGACCCGCCCTTCAAATCATTTTAGCTGGCAGTATTTGAGGAAATATGAGTACCACAAGGACACGTCTCCTATTCTGTGGTGTCAATCTTTTACCACGTATATTTTTTTAGTGGCGAGTGCCTTAAAGAAGACAAGTATTTGTTCGCTGTCAGAAAAAAAAAAAAAAAAAAGATGTGGGCGGCATTAGTAAAAGACAGAGGTAGCTAAGCAGGAGGGAAGAAATGGCTTAAAACCTGAGCTATAAATAACAAAAGCCCTTATGAATACGCAGCAATGAAAAGGATGAAAGAGGAGATCTATCGTTTATGTTGGAAGAAAGACGCAGAAGGACGATGGAGAGGAGTAAGAGGACAGACATGGGTCCAGAGACTTTTTTGGTTTGAAAGACTTCGCTACTAAATTCTGTGTCAATCAATTGAACTGGTGTATGGAGCATTCTTTCCCTTTTTTGCAAAGTACAAGCCCTGCTTCGGATTTGCCCCAAAAATTGTTACTTGAAGGGTAATTGGTCGACTTCCTGTCTAATTCCAGATATGGATCTTTGGGATTTTTTTGGGGGTGCCTTGTTATGATAAACATGTCCACCAAATTTTGTGTTGATTGGTGGAACTGGTGTCTGAGACTGATTTTGACAAGTACAAGCCCTGGAATTTGTCTGAAAGGGGTGCTTACAACCTATATAGCCAACTTCCTGTCCAATAAATAGTAGTGGTTGTCAATACTTTTTCATGTATCTTGTTATAACTAAATATTATGTTTATTTTTAAAATTCATAATCTGAGCTGTTTTTTGACAAACTATGAGCCCTTGAATTTCAGAATCTGAATCAGAAATCCCTTTATTGTCATTGTACAGTGTGCAACGAGATTAGTTTTTACCCCCAAAATGGGTGCTTCTAACCAAAATGACCCATTTCCTGTACAATTTAAGAACATTATTTTCTGAGACGTTTTTGTGTGTTCTGTTTTAATAACCACCAAATTTTCAATTGATTGGTGAAAATTGTGTCTGATCACAGATCAAGTTAATCTTGTCTCTCAAGAGATCACTGACTTTTAAAGTTAACAACTTTACAGAAAAAATAGAATCTTTAAAATAATAGTGTGCATACATAATGACAACAAAAAATTATGAAGAGAAGAAGAAACTGCCAAAGGAGTGATGAAGAAAAAGTCAATCGAGATTGGGAAAATAATATTGTAAATTTAGAACAGACACATTTTTTTTCATTATTTTTGCAATCAATCTCAACTTAATTATGGATATCAGGAGACTAATTGTGATAAACAATGTAATCAGTCAAACCCTTTTGTAATTAAGGCCTATACAAATAAACTTCCCATGACAGGATTGACGGCTCTAGTTATTTTGCTCAGCATTTATAAAATGCAGTGTTTTGATAGCAATTGTGCCTTATTAAAAATCACACAAACATTTTTTTCAAGGTGTGGAGGGAATGGATTATTGACTGACAACTAGTCCATTGTTTTCTATAAGCATGGCTTTTACATTTATGTCAATTGGTTAGAGATTATTTGAGATAAATGCTTTGGCATGGAACAAACCGAACCCGTATTTCAAGGCACCACTGGATTGAAAAGTTAATTACCTGATAAAAAATCTTGATAATGTCATTAACCACACCACTTATCCTGTACAGTGTCGTGGGAGGGTGCTGGAGCCTATCCCAACTGACTACGGGCGACATGCGCACCTCACCCATGAACAGGTCGCCAGCCAGTGACAGGGCAGACATAGACACCGCACACAAGTCAGGCGGATGTACCACTACACCATAAGTGACTTAATCTTGATAATATTGGTGAGCATAAATAATGATAATTAAAAGAAGAGGAAAACAATGATTAAGAAAATGACCAAAAGGAAGAAGAAAAAAAGAAGGTGAGCTGCAAATGGAAAACCGAATTGGAGATATGATTTCAAAGACTCGTAAAACAATTTTGTTGTGATCTGTTCACCTTTTTTTGCGTGCGCGGGTGTCTGCGTAGGCACACACACACTCACACACACACACGCACGCACGCACGCACCCCCCCCCCCCCCACACACACACGCACACCCCCACCCCCACGCACACACACACACACACAGCAAAAAGTGCAGTACTGGCATGCGGTGGACAAATTCATGCTTGTGTACAGTTCAATTAAGGCAGATGAACAGAAGTGTTTTCCGTCCTCAATGCAATGCAGTACACACACGCACATGCACACGCACGCACAACACAGGATTCATGAGCTTATGTAACACACTTACTGCTTCTTATCCCAAATTGTTTCACTGTTTGTCTGTGTGCATTGCTATGTTCCAGGACAACTGTGTGCAGTATCCGTTTGTGCAGCAAATGTGTGCTCGCGGCGACCGTTAACGACTGATTAAAGCAGATTTGCCACATAGGCGAACATTAACTCCCATGATGCCTCGGCACTCCCGTGAAATCATCGCCCCAAGTATGGAAGTAGTGCAATTGATTGGAGAACAGGCAACTCTACCAAAGTCAAACGCCCAGAGAAAAGATGCAGATTGTTTAGTGTCGTTTGTTAGCTGATGAGTTGATGCTCGCTGTTAGTGATAATAACATTGTTTGCTTGTCAATGTCAGGGAACATATAGAAGAACAATGTACTTACTATACGTTCAATTGAAATTCATTTCTTTCAGTTTTATTTAAAATTGTATACAAACAGATACAAATTGTATTACTTTTGCGTGTACTTTTTTAGTTGAATGCTACAATGGATGGTTGGGAACAGGCCAGCCCCCAAATGTAAAAAAATCCACATTTAATAGATGCCCTTTATACATAAATGCATTCAAGGAAAAAAATAATAATGATATATATATATATATATATATATATATGTATGTATTTACATATATTGTACATCCCTCTCATATTGTATATTCTCTCTCTCTCTCTATATATATATATATATATCCATATATATATATATATATATATATATATACATCCATACATACCTATATATTTATGCATTGCACCACACAGTTCGCTGATCCGACTGGTTAGCACGATGGCCTCACAATGCGGTCGTGGGTTCGATTCCAGCTCCGGCCTTCCTGTATGGAGTTTGCATCTTCTCCCGTGCCTGCGTGGGTTTCCTCCGGGTACTCTGGTTTCCTCCCACATTCCAAAAAAATGGATAGCAGGTTGATTGGACACTCTAAATTGCTCCTAGGTATGAGTGTGAGCGCGGATGGTTGTTCGTCTCTGTGTGCCCTGCGATTGGCTGGCAACCAATTCAGGGTGTACCCCGCCTACTGCCCAAAGACAACTGGGATAGGCTCCAGCACCCCTCGCTACCCTAGTGGTACAGATAATGGATGGATAAATTAAGGCAGACGGTTGCTGATAATATATATATATATATATATATATATATATATATATATATATATATATATATATATATATATATATATATATATATATATATATATATATATATACAGAGAGAGAGAGAGAGAGATGTACACGCAGTACATATAAACATATGTACATTAGCAGAGCTGGGTACTTGACCTTTCTTTGCCAGTCAGTCCCCCGCCCTCCGGCCGCTATCTCTGTACCAATCCAGCCTCGACCCTCCGGCCTTGTCCATAAAAATTGCCCAACCCTGTTCCGACACCAAGAAAAACAAAAAAAAGCATTGGTTCATGACGCCACTGCAGGAGAGATGTTAACGGCAGAGGTTTATTTCAAGATCATTGTATATGAAGAGACGTGAGACAGCAGTGTGCGTTCAAGCGTGCCTGTATTTCCTTAGTCTGACACCACGTAACTCGCTTCTCCCATCTGCTACAGGGTCATACCATTGTAAGAAGGGCGGGGGCAACACTAAAATCCCTATAACAATAATTAGCTGGCTAATTTACTATTCAAATCAGCTTACCTTATTATGGTACCACCTCCAGCCTTTGTTAATCTAACCCTTTTTAAAAAAAAATCTGATTGTCAGCACTCAAGCAGTTACAGTTGGGCACAGGGCCAAAATAATCATCTGAAAAGCTCGGTCGTGACTCTTAATCAAAAAAATATAAAATAAAAAAATAGCTCTTAGATTTTTGCTCAGTCAGAGTGAAAAGGCGCATCTGTTAAATCTCATATCCAATTCAAGCCGGAGTCTTTAAAAAGCATGCGGGCAAAGGGACCCGAGGGGGCGAGATGAGGATTCCCCGCAGCAGAGGCATCATTTAGCAGCACTCTTCCGAGGCATCTGACAATTGCCTGTTGCCTTTCAGCCGGCGGCGACGCATTAAATATGTAAAGTCGTTTGGCCCGACATGGCTCCAGAGTGGCAAGCTGGAGAGTAAGCGCAACGAAAACATTCCGGGTGATGTCAAGCCAGCTGCACAAAAATGACACCCGGTTTTGCCACTTATTTGGAAGTGCATTTTTTACAGTGACCTTGAAGAATCATGTTTGTTTTTCTTAAAAATTAAATAAAAACTACTGCCCAAAGACTGCTGGGATAGGGTCCGTGAGGACAAAGCAATTCAGACAAAGGCTGGATGCATGGATTTTTTACTTATAATTATTCTGATTTAAAAATAAATAATCAGTCTTTTCATAATTTCACCTAACATTGTTTGCTAGGTGTTTTTAATGAAAACTAAAAGACAGTCTAGACTCCAATTAACAAGAATATCTTTCTTAAAAAAATATTTCCTAAATAAAGGAAAAGTAAATGTTCACAAAACTCAACATTTATAATACAATAATACAGTACAATTTTTATATAAAGATAACAATTACATTCGGTCACATCCTGCAGTCGCCCAATCTGGTTTGACTTTAAAAGTATACTGTACTGCAAATTGCAGGCATTTTTATTTTTATTTTTTTTTCTTTCGTATGTTTAATGAAGCTACATTGGTACCACTCTGTTGATAGCACAAAATGTGCAACACACCTTCATATTTTGGGTTTTAGCGGACACAAACTCAAGTGACTTGTGAATCTTTCACCTTTCTCTTGTTTATGAGCACCAGTCATCACTCGGCGGCATGGTGGCCGACTGGTTAGCACGATGGCCTCACAGTGAGAGACAGCATCGGGCGTGGGTTTGATCCCGGCTCCGACCATCCTGTGTGGAGTTTGCATGTTCTCCCCGTGCTTGCGTGGGTTTCCTCCGGGTACTCCGGTTTCCTCCCACATTCCAAAAACATGCATTGCAAGCAAATTGAACACTCGAAATTGCCCCTAGGTATGAGTGTGAGTGCGGATGGTTGTTCGTCTCTGTGTGCCCTGCAATTGGCTGGCAACCAGTTCAGGGTGTCCCCCGCCTACTGCCCGAAGATAGCTGGGATAGGCTCCAGCACCCCCGCGACCCTAGTGAGGAGAAGCGGTACAGATGATGGATGGAGTCATCACTCGTCAATGCGCTAAAAACTATGACGTCACACATCCAGATGGAAATACTCCCACAATTTCAATTTCAGATTCCTTTTTTTTTCGCCTTCTATAATGTATACTTGAGTGAGCACTAAACAGCACTATATTTTATTTTCCATTACTTAGATTTACGCTCCACAATGTGCGTGAGTGAGGGACCTTAGCTGAGAAGGGTGTGCTGTTTTTTGTAAACCTTGTCAATTCTTTCTCAGTATTGCCTCTTGCAGGCGATAATCCACGATGTCCTGTGCTAGTGAAAAATGCTGTTTTCTCAAATAGTGCTGTTACTTGATAAGCCAATAGACTACAAAGGCGACACTTTGTCATTTTAGAAAAGTATGTGGAGTCTGACGACGTGCGTAAAATGGGATGCGTGAGATTAGTCCTTACAGAAAAAATGCGTGATTTAGAAGGAAGGAGATGTCACTGTCTACCGTGTACATTTGTATTTATATATTTAGATTTGCACCTCGGTCAGCTCGCACTTCGGATAATGTGTCAAGAAATTGCCTTGTGTTATTTCAACAGAAGCAGTTATTTCAACAGAAGTCAACCTGCTGTCATTCAAATTCGACTTGATTTAATCACGTTCATCTTACAAAGAGGAAATTATTGATTACCAGTTACATGTCAGATTTAAGTAAATGAAATGGGCAGTCAGTATCCTTTTTCAAGTGTGTGTGAACTAGAATTTTATGAAACTGATGGCTTGCCAGCCTTTCATTGTTTCTTTTGAATGCTCATGGTTCATCATCATATATCAAACAATATATATTACTATGATTGCACTGCAGTTTGTTTCAAGGGTTTGAAACAGCACTCGAGCAGTCAGTTGAACTTTACAACCATCTACGGTCCATAAATGGAAAGTGCCACAGTTTAATTTTTCACAATTTTCCAAACTCTTAATAATGCTTTTCCTCCACTTCTGTAAATCTAAAGAATAAAAAAAATTAGAATTTTTTTTAAAAATAATGGCATTGCAGTCTCTTTCAAAGGGTTCTCAGCAGTTCTCATGCAGACCAAGTAGAATAACAGAATGAAATTTGCTCCTATGCCTCAACTACTGGAATCAAAATCCAAAATGACGAAATCCTTGGCAGTCTGTAACTCAGAAAGTCAGATAAGAATTTTTCGAAGCCAAAGAAGAACTTATTTTTTATTTTCAAAACCACAGAGAGATGCGACGGCAGTTTAATCAGGTAGATGTCACGCTCCGAACATCATCTAAAGAATGCTCAGCAAGCTATTTTTCATGTCATTCCGACATGACAAGCATGAGGAAGGAGGTGTAAGGTTCAGAAGGGTAGAAAATGAATGAGAATAAGAAAGAAACAGGAACAAAACAAAAGGGAGGGTGATAGTCAATGCTGGCCTGAGGCCTATGCTGTGTTGTGCCAACGACTGACGTCCAATTATCCAACCACACTGGAAGCTGCTTTGTCCTGTTTCACTCTGGCCAGGCCCAAATCACCATCTTGATAAATCAGCCCGCCAAGTCCATCCATCCGGCGGCTCCAGGGCTGACTCGTGCGGGTGGGGGGTATGGTAGGCACTTGATGGATGCTTCCGTCGATGCGGGTGGCGAGAGACAGAAACTGAACTTTATCATCGCCACCGATCTCTCCCTCGCTCTAAATTATCTGCCGCTTTGTTCCCTGCCTGTTTGACAAAGGTTATGTGTTCTGCACTTGTTTTTCGATAATCTGATTGTTTCAAGGCAGAACTCAGAAGACTCCACTGCAACTTATTGTTCGACAGATTTCTCAGGTTTCAATTAAAAATATCCTGCAATTTGTTGCTCTGCAAATTTTGTAGGGCTAGATTTGAACTGCTCCACCACTTGTCGCTTGGCAGAATTTGCATGGCCCCAGCAAATTAATGCAAGGAAGAATTTGAGGCCTAAATTATAAATGCTCCGTCACTTGTTGCCAGGCAGCGTTTGTAGGGCTTGATTGTAAGTGCCCTGGCAATTGTGACAAGGCAGGATTCGCAAAGCTCCATTAAAAGTGCTTGCTTGGCAGATTTGCCCACAAACTTGTGATTTGGCAGAATCCCTAGAATTTTAACTTCCTTGTCACTTTCCTAAATGGGTTTTGTTGGGCGGAACATAGGGGGTTTATTATAACCATTGTGCCTCTTTGCTAATGCTACTGTACTATTAAAACAACTACTAAATACTAAATACATCGTAAATAAGAAGCTGTTGTGTATGTTCCATGTGGATCAAATTACGAAAAAATTAAATAATGCTAATCATTGCCATAATCATGACACACATTTTGGTGCTTCAATGGTTTTAGGTTATTTTGGATGTTGCTGAATCCGGACATTTTTTTTTCATAGTTGGCATTAGTGTTTGAGATATTCCACTTTTTTTAATGCTCAAAATAAACACTTGTTGACATGAGCATTGGCTTTATGCTACAACTTTGATGAGACAAGCAGGTCCATAGGGTTGTCTTTCATTTTTGATATGATATCATGAAAAAAGCAAAAGACAAGCCTTTTATATACAAATCAAATTTCATGTGAAAATCATGCAAAATTTTGAAAATTAGGCCATATTAACAGTACACAACCGATTTTGGTAATGTCTGACGTGCTCCTCTGCAGCACGGGAGCGCCGCAGGGAACTGTTCTGGCTCCCTTCCTGTTCACGCTCTACACCTCGGACTACAAATACAATTCCACAATCTGTCACCTGCAGAAGTTCTCTGATGACTCTGCGATTGTCGGCCTCATCACTGACGGTGACGATCGGGAGTACAGAGGGGTTACTTACGCACGGTTTTGTGGACTGGTGTCAGCAGAACCGCCTCCAAATCAACACTGGGAAATCCAAAGAGCTGGTGGTGGATTTCCGCAAGCGTCGGCACTCTCCACCTGCACCAGTGAATATCCAGGGAACAGACGTTGAGAGGGTCTCAACTTACAAGTACCTGGGTGTTCATCTGAACAATAAATTGGACTGGAGCGACAACGCAGACGCTCTCTATAGGAAGGGTCAGAGCAGACTCTTCCTACTCAGGAGGCTGAGGTCCTTTGGCGTTCGGGGAACACTCCTCAGGAACTTCTATGACTCTGTGGTTTCATCGGTCATTTTCTATGGAGTGGTCTCTTGGGCAGGAGGCATCTCGGGCCGGGACAAAAAGAGACTGGACAAACTAGTGAGGAGGGCCAGCTCTGTCCTGGGCTGCTCCCTGGACTCTGTGGACTCAGTGGGGGGCAGGAGGATGATGGCAAAACTGTCATCAATGCTGGACAACCCAGCCCACCCACTCAATGACACTTTTAGAACACTCCACAGCTCCTTCAGTGATAGACTGTTACACCCTCGCTGTACCAAAGAGAGATTTCGTCGCTCCTTCCTGCCGGCTGCTGTCAGACTTTTTAAAAAGAACATTAGGTCAGGCCTACAAACGGGCGGGCATTCGTGCAATTGTGCAGTCCTAGGATGCAATATACACTACTACTGTACTTTCAGCCAATGGTGTACTTAAATATTGACCAATGATGCATTTTGTTTACCATTACAGTATTCTTATCACTGCAGTATTTCTACCATTGCAGTACGTTCACTATTACAGTACTTTTATCATTGCAGTATTTTTTATCATTGCAGTATATTTTATCATTACAGTACTTTTATCATTGCAGTATTTCCTATCATTGCAGTACTTTTACTATTACAGTACTTTTATCATTGCAGTATATTTTATCATTGCAGTACTTTTTACCATTGCATACCATTTTACCACCACTCTGTGTGATCTAAATCTTTGCTGCTGTAACACCTCAAATTTCCCCATTGTGGGACTAATAAAGGACATCTTTATCTTTAAAAACAGGTGACATCATAGCACAAACACTACTTTTAATAATGAGCAACGTGCATGTCGTTAACTGTCCAAGCACATTAATTACCAATCAATTAATTGTCAAAAATATTCGTATCTCAAAAATGAGAGCGGATTCAAATAACGGGATCTCATTCTCAGTGTCAGCAGCCCTAAATTATTCTGAAACCTTTGAAATATCTTCTAATATCTTGAAGTTATCATTATGAAAAGTAAGAATCATTATCAAATTCAAAATCTTGATAAAATAAAAGAGGCAGAATCCATTGGAATCAATTATAATTTCCTCACCACATATTGCCAGGCAGAATTTGGGGGGCTAAGTAATCAAAAAGAATTAAATCAAATAGTATTAAGCACATTTTTTCACAGACTAAGCATGCTCCTCAGCGCACTGAAGTGCACCTTCAACACATCTCAACACATCTGCCCTTTATAGAGCATGATAAATAAAATGTTCCCGACACTTGTGACAAAAAAGACTACTTTCTGTATTTGCACCTTTTTCCAGGCTCAAACCAAGAAAGCACAGAAGTGTTACATCGAGAAAAGTAAGTGCAAGAGAGTACAGGAGAAGAGCAAAGGAGTAGATGGACGTACTGCCAAAGGGAATGAGGCGCATTATCTCCAACACCAATTGTCATTGATGGTGGACCGTATCACAGCAGGCGCCCTGGTGGCTGCCAAGATGCCACCGGCGAGTGGCTCGACCTGGCCATGGATGCGCACATTAGAATTTTTTTGTCTTCCTCAGCCTCATCCACCACATCACTCCACATCACTCTGTTGGTATTGCACAAACGACGACAGCTGTTGTCACCCCAAGACAAAGAGATGAGAGAGCTGTGGGGCATCCCATAATTAGGAAAAAGAACCACCCGCCACTTATTGCGAGCCATCTTTTGCTTTTGATTAGATCTGCCCCATAGTTGTTGTTCAGCAGAAGTTGTAGGGCTAACTCCCCCATTGCATGTTGCAAGGCAGAATTAGACAGGCTTGATATTAACTGCCCAGGCACTTGCTGTTAGGCAGAATTTGGGGAGCTCAATTACAACCTCCCTGCTGCTGTTATTAGGCAAACTTTACCGGGCTTGATTATAACCGCACCTCCACTGGTTGCCTGTAGATTTCCTAGGGCTCGACAATAACTGCCCTGCCGCTTGTTGCTAACCTGAATGAGTAGGGCTTGGCAGGGTTCAATAATAACTCCCTGTGGGGTGTTGCTAAGAAAATTTCTGAGGTAACAAAAAGTACCCCGTCAGGCAGAAGTCGACAGGCTCAATCAGAACTGCTCACATGATTCATTCACATCCTATGATTGGTTCCGAGGCAAACTGCACGGTGCACGGTTATAACTACACGGTAACTTGATGCTAAGACAGAATTTGCAGTACTTGATTATCACTGCTCAGAGGCATCTGTGATGTTGCCCAATGTGGTGCCGCCCCATTACTGTGGCAATGCCTGTCACCACCGCAGCAATATTTATCCAGGCGGCGCAATCTCAGCTGACATTTATTAGACTGCGTACATCGGTGTGCATCTCAGGTCACCTAGCAAATATGTCACTGTGTCCCCTATGAAACAAATCATCTCATTGCGAGCAGGGAAACTTAGAAATGACTATAAGATCCAATACTAGGGGGAGGTGGACCAGTAGGAGGGGAGTGGAGTTATTATCCACCTTCTGAGACCTGTGAACTCTGCAACTAGTGACCAGACAATGTAATGAAGCCAAGTGATTGATACAGCAATCTGTTAGTAAGCAGTGATTAAATAAGAGTGTGAGAAAAAAGTTACGTGATTTACCCAACTAGCAATATCTGTGAAGACTGCCTAGTAACAAGTGACACGGGAAATTTGATTAAGATGATTGGTTACTGCCATGATTAACTGATTTCATTTATGTAGCTCAACTGCATGTATGAAAAGAAGTTAACAGCAAATGCAATGACTTGTGCAGCCAGTCTGAAATAGTCTGACATCAGAGCAAGTTGATGTTGATGATGTTGTCAGAGTTAATGATTTTAAATTCTGTTGTTCAAGTTGTTGATGTTGAGAGCATGAAGCTGTTGACAATCAGGTTGTTTCTGTTCTTGATGAAGTTGTTGATGTGGACATGGTTGATGACATCATTAACACAATCAAAAAAGAACTTGGCAGTTATGCTGTTGATGACGCTGGTAGTGAATTATTTTGTTGGTGTTGATTTTGTTTAGACTCATTTCATTGATGATGTTGCTGTTGTAAATTTTGTTTTTGAAGATTATAATGACACTGATAGTAAGTGACGATGATGTTGATTATGCAGGTATTGCTCCTGCTATTGAACATATTGTCAATGTTGTTTTTGGGTTGAGTTTCTAGAAATGCGCTATATAAATTCGATGGAGTATTATTATTTTTATTATTATTCAATTTTGTGATGCTGCAATTGTTAATATTGTTAATAATGTTGTTGAAGATAATGATGCAGATGACATTACTGCTATTGATTTTCTTAGGAGTTACTGTCATTGATGATGGGGACTTAACCACATCAACTACATTAAAAAAATCTTTCGAGACACAATATGCCACAGTGCTACATGATCAGTACATGATAACAAGCTATAATTAATTCTGATTACAGCCCAGCCTAATAACGGCCTCGTCATCCCTGTGCTCTGTTCATGTGCATTGAGTTCTGATCCTAGCAAGAGCACAAAGCGACTTAACAACATGAGCCTGCTTCATAACAGAGGCTCATTACACGTAAAATGATGCAATGTGACTCACTACACAACATGGACAGCAGGTATATTTGATGTCACCCTATAGAGCTGAGTGAACATACACTGAAGACACAGAAAAAAAGACTACAGTACATCAGAAGAAAGCAAACACGACACACACACACATCCCAGGGGATCTCATTGGTGTGATTGGCTTTAGGACCTTTTGCTGATCAGGACACACTTTTATGTTGCATCTACTTTTTCACTACATATAAAGATCCGAAAATAAATCTCAATGCGAGTGTGTAGCGTGTGTCGCTAGTATGAGATTACGCTATTATAGCTTTAATGATGCAAAATCTGCTCCTTCACGCGGCATTTACGTTGATGCAAAAAATGGCATTCTTTAGCTTTTACTGTCCTGCAATTTTACAGTGCTATTCAATTTAATTGATTTGAGTTGTTTTGCTCCAATGGTGACAATGGTAATGTCCATGCTGATTTGTTGATTGTGCTTTTGTTGTAGCTTCATCTTGCTGTTCGTGCTGATGGTGTCAATGAGGTCATTTGTGTTTTTGAGGATAATACAGTGAACCCTCGCTACTTCGCGGTTCACCTTTCGCGGGTTCAGTGCTTCGCGGGTCTAAAAAATATTCGGGGGCATTGTAGTTTCGCCGAGCGACACGACGGGTCGCTGGAGCGGTTAGACGGCCGGCGTGCGCCGAAGAAGAGCGTGGGCGAAGAGGACAGTGGACGAAGAAGAGCACGTTCCCCCGGGCAAGATCGGGGGCGACGTTTCGCGCGGTTCGGACCGTACCAGAGCTCCGGAGGAGGCCGGCCGGCGTGCGTGGCAGTTAAGCCGAAGAGGAGCACCTTCCCCGGGCACGGGCGGTGTCAAGCGGCCCCTAAATTTAACCGAATGGAAGCTCCGGAGGAGGAGGGCATGCTCGCGTCACAGTTAAGCCGAAGAGGAAAAACTTCCACCCGGGCACTAGCGGGGGCGACATTTTGCTCCGTTCGGGACCGTGCGAGAGCTCCGGAGGAGGCCGGCGTGCGTGGTAGTTAAGCCGAAGAGGAACACCTTCCGCCCGGGCATGAGCGGAGCGCGAGGCTGTCAGTTATGAATGAATAAATAAATAAATGAAGAATAAAGATAAAGATAAAAGATAAAGATGTCCTTTATTAGTCCCACAATGGGGAAATTTGAAGTGTTACAGCAGCAAAGATATAGATCACACAGAGTCGGCGGCGTAATGTAGCCGTTAATGTATAACATTAGCAGCAGACATTCATAAAAAGCATGCAAATATACACAGTATAAACGTATCTAAGTGTAAGGAAACACTCCTAATGCCACCTTTCATTTCACAGTGCACACCGGACGGCGTACCAGCAGGTAAAAGTCGAAGTAATTAAATAAATACAAAAAGAAGTAATTGAATAAATGTAAAAATAATGGCTGGGGAATAAAAAAATAATAAGTTTTAATAATAATTTTTTTTGTTATAACATGAATTTCACTCTCTCTCTCTCTCTCTCTCTACCCGTATATATATATATATATATATATATATATATATATATATATATACGGGTAGAGAGAGAGAGTGAAAAGAAAAAAAAAATATATATATATATATATATATTTTTTTTTAAGCATTTTTGAAGGTGCGCCGCTACTTCGCACTTTTTTTTCTTAAGCATTTTTGAAGGTGCGCCGCTACTTCGCGGATTTTCAGTTTTCGCGGGTGGTCTCGGTCCCCATTAACCGCGATAACCGAGGGTTCACTGTAATTATAATGTTGTTGACCTTTTTTTTGTTGTGATTATGATGTTGAAATGTTGATTATGTCATTGTTGATATTGTTGAAGATTTTATTTGAAGTTTTGCGTAGGATGTTGCTGATGTTATTGTAGTTGTGTTATGTTTTTGTTATTGTCTTTTTGTTCAAGGGATTATGCATTGCTTGCGAACGACAACTACGAGTCAACTACAGAGCATTCCTTTTCCTTGCCGTCGGCGTCCGTTTCAATGGCGGTCACATCGGACAGTGACTCTGATTGTTTCTGTGATGAATATATGCTCTTCGAGTCGAATAAGAGCAACAGCAGCAAAGACTCTTCATAAATTTGATACCATGCTAACTTTCTTAACTATATATATATATATTCACTCAAGCCCCAATTCGATTTATTTACCTCATTTTCCGGACCATAGGGCGCTGTCTTGCGACGCGCCTATTGCATAGATTAAACTACTCTGTCGTCCATCGGGCCTGATCCCCTTGGGAGAATTCAAGGTGCACATTAGCACAGACTGCTGGCCAAAGTCTTCGAATTGGCTGTGACAGCGGATGACACACTTACAGTCCCTTGCCAGATCGTGCGCCCTGGTCTGCAGCAGCGGCGAGATGAAGTTGTCGGGGATGTTTTATCATTCGTGTTATTGCAAGCAAGAAACGTCACAGGTTTAGACAACAGACTGCAAAAATATAAAAAAAATAAATAAAAACACACTACCCAAAGCCCACCACCACATCTCTCTAAACAGCCATGTGATTGGCTGAGGCTGCGTGGCTCCCAAGAAGCCATTGCTGTAATTGGCTGAAGCTGAGTGGCTCCCAAGAAGCCATTGCTATAATCTTTTTGTGTTATTTTTATTTCTTATGTGGATATAAATGGCATGAGAGATACATGTTTTGTGTTAATCTTATTTCTTCTTGTTTCATCGTTTGCTTGTATGCTGTGTTTTTTTTTGTTCTGATTTGAAACCGTGACTCTAAGGACCAGTCAAGTCCCTCCCCTGACGTTGTCGAGTACATGTCGTTCCATGTCGACTCGCATTGGTTAGAGTTGATGCTACTAGTCACGATGATGGTCTAAGAAGTTGTTTTTAGCGCAATACCTTATTCGCGTAATCACTGGCGAGCTACCATGGCCAAGCTGGCTTGCGCCTTGCGAGGCGTGCCCAGTATGAGTATTAAATATTGAAATAGCACCCTGACACGCTTGCCTCCATGCGCTTGTGTAATGGTGCAGTGATCCACAACCGAAATACTCATTGATGTATACGAAGAAAAAGATGTTCGTTAATAGTCCCACAATGGGGAAAATTGCAGTGTTACAGCAGCAAAGATATAGATCACACAGAGGCGGCAGCGTAATGTAGCCGCTAATGTTAGCAGCAGCAGACATTCATAAAAAGGATGCAAATATACACAGTATATACACGAATCCCCATGTATATACACACATCACACAACATATACAAGTGTAAGGAAACACTCCTAATGTCTGTGCATGGTACAGACGCTACAATGGTAAAGAAAATACTGAATGATAGAAAATACTGCAATGATAACAGTACTGTAATAATAAAAGAACTGCAATGATAAAAAAATACTACAATGATAGAAAATACTGCAATGATAAAAGTACTGTAATGATAAGAATACTGTAATGGTAAGCAAAATACAGCATTGGTCAATATCTAAGTACAGCATTGGATAAAGCACAGTAGTAGTGTGTATTGCATCCTAGGACTGCAGAATTGCACTAATGCCCGCCCGTTTGTAGGCCTGACCTAATGTTCTTGTTAAAAAGTCTGACAGCAGCTGGCAGGAAGGAGCGGCGAAATCTCTTTTGTACAGCGAGGGTGTAACAGTCTATCACTGAAGAAGCTGTGGAGTGTTCTAAGATTGTCATTGAGTGGGGGTCTGGGTTGTCCACCATTGATGATACTTTTGCCGTCATCCTCCTGCCCCCCACTGAGTCCAACGAGTCCTGGGAGCCTCCTGAGTAGGATGACCCTTCCTATAGAGAGCATCTGTGTTGTCGCTCCAGTCCAGTTTATTTTTCAGATGTGCACCCAGGTACTTGTAAGTTGAGACCCTCTCAACGTCTGTTCCCTGGATATTCACTGGTGCAGGTGGAGAGTGCCGAAGCTTGCAGAAATCCACCACCAGGTCTTTGGATTTCCCAGGGTTTATTTGGAGGCGGTTCTGCTGACACCAGTCCACAAAACCCTGCGTAACCTCTCTGTGCTCCCGATCGTCTCCGTCAGTGATGAGGCCGACAATCGCAGAGTCATCAGAGAACTTCTGCAGGTGACAGGTGGAGGAATTGTATTTGTAGTCCGAGGTGTAGAGGGTGAACAGGAAGGGAGCCAGAACAGTTCCCAGCGCTCCCGTGCTGCAGAGGAGCACGTCAGACACACAGTCCTGTGTTCTCACGTACTGTGGCCGGTTTGTGAAGAAGTCGTGGATCCATGTGATGAGGTGGTGGGCCACTCACGCCTGCTCCAGCTTGTCTCCCAATAGGGTGGGCTGGATGGTGTTGAAAGCACTGGAGGAATCAAAGAAAATCATCCTCACAGTGCTTCCCGCCTTCTCCAGGTGGGAGAGTGAAGTCTGGAGCAAGTAGATTATGACATCATCCACACTGATGCCAGGCTGTTATGCGAATTGGAGTGAGTCCATTGAGGAGCTGACCAGGGGGCGCAGATGGACGAGGACCAGTCTCTCCAGGGTCTTCATCAGATGAGACGTCAGCGCCACTGGTCTGAAGTTGTTGCGCTCCTTCGGATGGGGGTCTTTGGAACCGGAACCAGGCAGGATGTTTTCCACAGCTGGGGGACTCTGCCCAGCTTCAGGCTCAGGTTGAACATGTGCTGGACGATTCCACACAGCTGGTCTGCGCAGGATTTGAGGAGCTGGGAGCTAATCCCATCTGGACCAGCTGCCTTCCTCACCTTCATCTTCCTCAGCTGGTTCTTCACCTGAGATGTTGTGAGTAACAAGGCTGAGCAGGAGGAAGTGGTGGTTGTCTGATGTGGCTGGGAACTGGAGCCTGTGGAGAGAAGAGAGGAGAGAGAGGGGGTGAGGGGGTCTCATTCGCAGTGGCAGGAGGGGTTGGTAGGGGCTGCAGCAGGGGAGACTGAGCACGGGCAGGCATTTGATCAAACCTATTGAAAAATAGGTTCAATTCATTTGCCCACTGAAGCCCCCCCCCCTTTCTGGATCTTACCTGGTTGTCCGTGGCCTGAGATGGTCTTCGGGCCCCTCCAGACATCCCTGGCATTATTACGCTATAGCTGTTCCTCCATCCGCATCCTGTAGGATTTTTTCCCCTCTCTGATTCTCCTTCTCAGCTGACTTTGCACTCTCTTTTTCCTTCAGGAGAGCTTTAATGTCCGGTGTGATCCAGGGATTTTTGTTGGAGAAAACATCTTACTGTCCTGGAGGGAATGGTGTTCTCCATGCAGAAATTAATATAGTCTGTAATTGTGTCTGTTAGACCATTGATGTCCTACCCGTGGGCTTTGCTGAATACCTCCCACACAGTTGTGTTGAAACAGTCCTTTAAAGCCTCCTCGGCTTCTCCAGACAATGACTGAACTGTGCGTGTCACAGCTGGCTGCCTGCGGACCAGAGGTTGGTACACAGGCAGGAAAGCAACCAAGTTGTGATCAGCTTTGCCCAGCGGGGGGAGGACAGTGATGCGTACGCCTCCTTCGTGTTGGCATAGAAAAGGTCCAATATTTTATTGTCTCTGGTGTGGCAGGTTACATATTGAGTGAATGAAGGCAGAGAGGAGGAAGGAGAAACATGATTAAAGGCACCAGAGATAAGGAGCAAGGCATTTGGGTGCTGTGTTTGTAGCCTGCTCACAGCTGCAGTCAATACGTCACAGGCTGTCTCACTGTTAGCAGAGGGTGGCACGTACGCCGCCACCGCAATCACATGACTGAACTCTCGTGGTAAATAGATCAGACAAATGCTTACAGCTATCAGCTCAATGTCCCGACTGCAAAGTTGATCCTTAACAGTGATGTGACCAGGGTTACACCATCTATCATTAACAAACACAGCCAGCCCTACTCCTTTCCTCTTACTGCTCTCCAGTGTCCTGTCCGCCCGTAGGATTTAGAAGCCATCCAATTCCACGACGGCGTCCAGTGTTATCTCTGTTAGCCACGACTCCGTGAACATCAGCAAGCTAGCCTCCCGGAAGTTCCTCTCGTGCCAGGTTAGCGCTGTTAGCTCGTCCATTTTATTGGGAAGGGACCTAACATTCCCCATAATAACGGACGGGAGGACGGGGGGGTATCGTCTCCTCCTTGCCTGGCGTTTAGCCCCCGCACTCTTCCTCCTCAGCTCGCGAGGGATGTCGGGTCTCTCACCGGGAGCCGTAGCGGGGTTAGCACGGAGTGCTAGCAGCTCATCTCTTGTGGACACGATTCATAGCTCTGAGTTTCGTCTCCGGACACGATCGCGCAAAAACAGCCCCCGGCACCAATAAAACCACCGCAAGTTGGATGTCCATTGCTGCGATGAGGTAAAATAAATAAAACTGGGTAAAGGGAAAAACACTTAAAAAAGGCTCAATAGTGAACCAAGCTGCTGTAAACAGGCAGCCACTCGCGCGACGCCGGAACTGGAAGTGAATGAAACCAAAAAATATCCACTATGCCGAGTTGCACTATTATTATGAAACTACACTACCTATAATTATATATATATATATATATATATATATATATATATTCGGTACATTTGTGTCACGGTTCAATAATTTTTTCTCTACAAAAAAGATGTTTAATTATTTATTTATAGTTTATTGAAGTTACTAACATTTGTTTTAACTCAAAAGTCCACATTTTACATTTAATTAAATCTAAATGTAAACAGTACCATGAAAAATATAAGAATACTGTACTAATAAAAAATAGATTATCTGATGGAGAAATTTGCCATCTTCTGTAGTGCATACTAAGCAACAGAATGGTCCAGTGTACTTTACAAATAAATAGCTCCTTAGAAAATAAAAGTTTGACTATACTTATCTTCAGAAGTATTCTCAGCAGCTTATTAAACAAAAACAGAGCCTGAAAATAAACCAGTCTTGAATGGAGCTAAGGGCGGCACGGTGACCCGACTGGTTAGCACAATGGCCTCACAGTGAGAGACAGAAACGGTCGTGGGTTCGATCTCGGCTCCGGCCTTCCTGTGTGGAGTATGCATGTTCTCTCGTGCCTGCGTGGGTTTCCTCCGGGTACTCCGGTTTCCTCCCACATTCCAAAAACATGCATGGCAGGTTGATTGAACACTCTAAATTCCCCCTTGGTATGAGTGTGAGCGTGATTGGTTGTTCGTCTCTGTGTGCCCTGCAATTGGCTGGCAACCAGTAGGGTGTCCCCCGCCGAATGCCCGATGATAGCCAGGATAGGCTCCAGCACCCCCGCGACCCTAGTGAGGTGAAGCGGTACAACTTAATCTCTCTAATTTTAGATATATTAGGAATAATTTAGCTCTCGATTCATCAAAACTATTTTTAAATGCCATGATAATTTCACATATGACTTATTGCCTAACTAGTTGGGCAATGGCATGTAAATCCACACTAAAGCCTGTTGAAATTGCAAACAAACAGTCCTTGAAAATCTTGGATAAAAAGCCGAACACAAACCACCACTGTCAAATTATGAAGAAATATGAACTCCTAAACTGGGAAAATATACAAAAATATTCTGATTGTATTCTTGTGTATAAAATTCTCCATGGTTTGGCTCCACCTCCACGAAATAAATATGTGCAGAAGAATATGAACGGGTCAACCAGAGCAGGGTCTAGAGGTGACTGTATAGTTCCATTCAGAAAAATTACCTTTGGCCAGTCAGTGTTCTCATACAGAGCATCTCACACCTGGAACACAATACCAAATGCCATACGAGACATACCCACTCTCACTTCCTTTGATAAACACCTAAAAACCTGACTTCTTGAGAATCAAGTCTGTAATCATATTTCTTCTCAGTTTATATGATTACCATTGAGTAGGAAACCCTCTGTTTGTAATTTATGTTTGTGAATATGTCTTTGGAATTGTCTGTCGCGCTGTTATCAGTTTTTGGTTTTTACTACTTGAGACATCAGCTGACTTGTAGCATTTTAACAGTCAAGCACTTTTGCACTACAACACTTTAACAAGCATGAAAGCTTGCACTGCAGCACTTGACAACTCATACTCATTGCATTCAATGTATTTATATGTCCATTAGTGTGTTTCTTGAAACTGTACTGTATTTTAAAGTTATGTTATGTTTTCTATTGTATAGTCTAACATCAACCTGCTACAGGGACAACGGATGCAAATTAGCCATTGGCTATAATCTGGCATATTTACGGGAAACTGTTTGATTAATATGCACTGTCCCTGTATACTTTCAAAAAATAAAATAAATACAAAATACAAATGATGGATGTATGAATGGAGCTACGGATCATACCCATCTAAAGCTCCACATAAAACAAACGGAACTTTCATAAAAGGCCTGTTTAAAATCAAAACATAAATCACCCTGGAGGGGGGCGCGTTGCGATGCTTAGGGGGGTGCGTGGGGCCCTGGGGAACACTTTTTTTTTTTTTTTCCCATAGTCTTTGGACCGAAAAAGGCGATTTCAAACAACGCGAGTTTGAGCTCGTCAAAGCTGTTTGTGCCCCTAGTTCACGCAGTACTGGTTTAAAAAAAAGTGTCGCCCTTTCACGCAGTACTGATTTAAAAAAAAACATCGCCCTGTCACACAGTACTGATTAAAAAAAGCATCGGCCTGACGCTCATTGACCCGGAAGTGATTTCTTTCACTGCTACTTAAATGCTCTGCGCCAAGCTATCTTGCGCCGCAGCAGAACGAACTTTATTTGAACTATATGTAAGTCCGCACACAGCAGAAGCAACAAGCTACGTAATGGCAAATAAACAACTTCGCAAACAAGTAGCGTTCTAAACGAGGAGGCGAGCAAGGAGGCGCTCAGCGCGCTAATCGCTAAAAAGAATTGCTTCGATGTATGCTCGACTTTTAACAGAAGTCTGACTCGAACTGCGTTTGGGCGGAGAGCCAGCAGCTATGAACAGAAATGTTGTATTACAACCATTTCGTATCTAAACAAAATAAGACGATGGGTACGTTTGCAATTTAGCAGACGCTCTCAGGCTGGAACACGGAAATGGATGACGTCATCACAACGAAGAGGTTCGACGTCAAACGTATTGTAAACATTAAAACTTGCTTTATGTTATTTATATAGATTTTTTGTTTGAAATCCCCCTGACTCTTTTTGTATTTTCTATATTATGTACGTATTAATAACAGTTTGTTTGTTCATGTTAATAAAGTTAAAAAAACAAAACAAAAACGTATAGTAAATATCTATCATCTCATCAATATTTGCACAACAGTACTGAGTTTCAAGATCCTCACAATAGTCGTTCTCAAAATGATTTTTTTTTTTTATCAATTTAGCTTTGTTAAGGGATATTTTATTGACAATCTAACATTAATATACAAAGAACATGTACATTAGTACGAAATGTAAAAAAAAAAATGGTGGTGGTATATACCAAATTGTTTTCTTCTTGGTAGGGGGGGGGGCGTGACAGGAAATAATTGAGAACCACTGGTATAGATCTACTTGCTGTGACAATGTCACCTGCGGTGGAAAACACCCTCTTACTGGAGACAGAGGTTGCAGGTATAGCCAAGTAACGACGTGCCAACTTGGAAAGGTGAGGGTACGACCGCTGGTATTTTTTCCACCATTCCGGTGGGTTACCATCTGTGGGAATGCAGTCTGCTGACCTGTACAAGTTCATTTCATCCTCTGCCACTTGGGCTGCAGACCTGATCCTTGGATCTTGGGCCATGAACCGCTCTCCAAACAACTCCTTCATGGCTGACTTCTCTGGTGAAGATGCTGATGGTGAATCTGATAACTCTGTGCGTGAGTGTCTGCAGACATGGTTGTTTCTGTTGTATGAGACCAGGAGATCTATGCATCTGGAATCCATTGCTTATCCTAGAGGCACCCCTGTGGCCTGATATTTGTGCCACAAGAAACTGAATCTGAATATTGATTTGATTGAGAATTGCTTAATTTGAATATTTTAATTGAAAACTGAATTATTGAATTACATCAATTGTTGATGGAAAAATTCATATTCAAATTAAACAATTATGCATATTAATTAAAAAATACATTTTTCAATTCAAATAAAAAAAGCCCATAAAAAAGCCCCCGACAATTTAGCTCCTCGGATCATTGGGACACGCAAACCCCTCCACCACGGTAAGGTGAAAGCTCATGGATGGGTCCCAGAATAATAACCATGATTATAATACTGGTTTTAAAATGTACTTTTATTGTGTGTACACATCATAACTAGTTTCGGAGTGTATTTGTTTATTTATTTATTTGTTTATTTTGTTTGTTTTAAAAGTCTGGTGCATCACCAAACACGAATAAAACTATTGCCTGACGTGATTGAGCCATCTCCATTCTAAACTCTCACACACACACACGGCCACCCTTACCTTGCAGAACAGCAACGTGATGGGTTTTTATATATCCTATTCAGTATTATTTTCCATTGCACTAACTTTTCTCTTTTTTATCTAATTTATATATTTATCTGAATTATTGTTGTATTGCACTGGAGAGGGGAGCTCTCTAATCTCGTTGCACACTTGAGTACAATGACAATAAAGGGATTTCTGATTCTGATTCTGTTTCTGATTCTTATTACAGTACATCAATGCAAACGCAATAGGGGCAAATTCCTACCTAGCAACGTATTTGATGTAGTGATATTGACTTGAGCTGTGCACACCTGCAAGATGAAGTGGACCCAAACATCTCATAGTTTGGCATTTGCAAGGTTTGTTCGTCTTCCACACGTACAGAAAAGAACAAAAGAAGTCAAATTGCTGTTGCTTGCAAAATGGGAGAAAGAAAAATTAATACTGTACCTATTCAATGAATGAAAAAAAACGGAGAACTTGCTGCCATTTCCCATTCACGAACAAGACAGTGAGAGCATGTGCTGTACTGCCATTCTCGTGCAACCATTACAACTGCAATGTTTTTAGAAATAATAACAATAATAATACAAACAGACAAATTATAATTACTGCAAATTACAAATTACTGCAATCTTGAGTGAGTGAGCACTTTTTTTTTCACTCACACCATCCGTGCTGTGGGGGCATTTCGGGTGCATGAACAAGTTGGTGAACAAGTCATTTGAACGATTATTTTGAATGATTCTTTTTGCTGAACTGATTCCAATGATTCAGTTCACTTAAAAGACCTGTGTTCCCCAACACTAATTTGTTGTGGTGAGTCAGCGGTCTTAAACGTTCAGCAGAGTCACACTACATCATCAGAATGAGCACACACACGCACACAACTGTACCTAGCAAAATATTCATATTTTTTGCAAAGTTAGAAATGTAAATGGTTAGATATAAATAGTTTTCAAAATCACTTTTCTCTGAATTGTTTATTTCTAAGAAAAGTACTGTTTATACGTCTGAGCTGTCACAAAAATTAAAAACATGTTAAAATTGAAGTGTCACTTGAAATGCATTTCACAAAACACGTGATTTGAACATGAGACATGATTCTCAGTCAAACTTCTGTATATTCTACTGCAGATAACTAAGGAATGACGGATGATAGAAATAAACTTCTATTTTTCTGATGAAAGAAGAGAGTCTTAACCTTACTTTGGGTAGGTTCTATGTTTTTACAGCCATAGAACACAATGATCTGTGGCCCTTCAAAGATTGGTCAAAATCCTCTAAAATGGCTGACACTCGGGGAATTGGCTGTGTTACAAATGGTTGGCATTAATGGGGCAAATGAATAATGATAAATGAAAGTTTCATGTGTAAATATTTAGTCCTTTGCAGTCGCATAATGCCTGAAGTCTGGAAAACATTGACAAATTCAGCAGGCGCTGGATTTAATCCTTAATGATGCTCTGTCAGGGCTGGACTGGTGGGGTAAGGTTAAGTTTAGGGTTAGTCAGTTAGAGTTAGGGGGTTAGGGTTGAGGCTACAGTTAGGGGGTAGGGACAGATGAAATGGTAAGCCTCAAGGTTTATGGCCCTGACTAGATTTTGATGCTGATGATGTCAATGTGGATTATATGGATGATGTTGATATCGATTATATTATTTATGTTTATGCTGTTGTCGTCTGGTCCAGGGCCAGTCCTACGTTGAAGAGCTTCCCAGTCGGACAATACACCTTGGCTTCTGATGATAGTGACGAATGGGCCTGTCTCTGCGATGCTCAGGAGTAATATCAAAAAGTCTCCGGCAAAGGTCTAAAAGCCCATTTTCACTTGCTTTGCTGCACATCTGTGTGTGTATGTGTGTGTATTGAGTCAGCTCGTTTGGATGCCAGCTGATGCGAAGCAGCAACACTCTCTGGAAATCATGCAGGGATTGTAATGGCACATATGGTGAGAGAAGACTTGTGTGTGGAGGGGGGGGTGGGGGTTGAAGAAGCTCTTTTTCAATCGCGAGTTTTATGTTGGCTTCAGAGGCTTGACACCGTGACAGTGAATACACATGAAATACTGTATGTGCACATTTTACAATACATACTGGAAATACATATTTGTGCTGCTGGCTCTCCTGTCAGGGTCTTAAAGTGAGGCACTGTATTTTTACGGCCAAAAGACACGCTATATCAAAGGGTGCAGCACCAGTTGAAGGTGCTATTTCTGTCTTTAATATTGAGACTGAGCGCGCCGCATTACGAGGCACATGCTAGCTCGCGCACGCGAGTTCGCGCATGCCAGCACTCACGCGAATAAGGGATCGCTGTCAGTAGCAGCACCTCATACCGATGAAAGACGTCATGGCAAAACATCTAACATCAGGGGAGGGATGTCACTACACTCCTTAGAGTCACGGTTTCAAATCAAAACTAAAAATATCTCTGAACAGCATACAAGCAATGAAACAAAGAAATAAAATTAACACAAAACATGCATCTCTCATGCCATTCATATCCCCAAAAGAAATAGAAATAACACAAAAAGATTACAGCAATGGCTTCTGGCTAGTCAGCCTCAGCCCATCACATGGCTGTTTAGAGAGATGTGAGTGGTGTGCTTTGGGCAGTGTGGTTTTTTTTTTTGTTTGTTTTTTTTTTTTTTTTTTGCAGTCTGTTGTCTAAACCTGTGATGTTTCTTGCTTGCAATAACATGAATGATAAGACAGACTACGACATTGTGGACAGCTGCCCTTTTGTCAAGCTTACTCTTGCACCATCACCAAAAAAACATTCACATAATGTGTTTGTCACACTCAATTTGTAGCATAGATGTCTCAGACTTTATCCAGCAGGGTGTGCTAACATGCACTCTGCAATGCCCCAAAGGGACAGGCTCAGTGGTCGAGAGAGTTGTTCAGTCTACAGAATAGGCGCGTTGCATGACAAGACGCCCTTTTTGTTTTGGGGGAAAATTGAGACTTTAATGTGCGCCTTATGGTCGGGAAAATATGGTAAGTAAAAGGATCCTAAAATGTCCGTCTCAAACCAAAATACCCAACTTCCTGCGTGTTCAAAGACAAGCAAGACAGAACCATGAATATGCCTTTGAACATTTTTCTATCTTATCTTTCTGTGTGTGCCGTCACATTTCTCCTGGGATGATGTGAAAATTCCTTCCCTATCTAACATCACAATGACGAAAAACAACAGCGCAGATGATGATTATTTTTTACTTTATGGTATTTTTTTTGTTCTGTTTGGAGGTTTTCTTCCTGAGCCATTGTTGGTGTACATCCATCCATCCATTTTCAGTACCGCTACTCCTCACTAGGGTCGCGGGGGGTGCTGGAGCCTATTCCAGCTATATTCGGGCAGTAGGCGGGGGACACCCTGAACTGGTTGCCAGCCAATTGTAGGGCACACAGAGACGAACAACGATCCGCGCTCACACTCATACCTAAGGGCAATTTAGAGTGTTCAATCGACCTGCCATGCATGTGTTTGGAATGTGGCAGGAAACCGGAGTACCCGGAGGAAACTCGAACATGCAAACTCCACACAGGATTGCCGGAGCCAGGATTGACACCACGACCGATGCTGTCTCTCACTGTGAGACCATCGTGCTAACCAGTCGGGCCACCGTGCTGCCATGACAGCAACAGTCTCTGGAGAAAACATCAAACAAATTTGTCTATTTCCTCACTTAACTGTCACGTTATCATGGGACTCAACAACTAGACATGGAACGCAGACATGTTGAGGATGTTGATTGATGTTGATTAGAATCAGAATCAGAATGCCCTTATTTGTCATTGTAATCAGTGCGAAACAAGATTAAAGAGCTCCCAACTCCAGTGCAGTACAACAATAATTTAATTAAATATATACATTTGATTAATTAAAAATTAAATATAAAATCGGATAATAAAAACACATTATGTTGCAGTTCTACACGGTAAGGGTAGTTGTGTGTGAGAGTTCAGCATGGAGATTGCTCTCGGGAAGAAACTGTTTTTCAGTGTGTTAGTCTTTGTTTTGATGCACCTGTAGCGCCTGCCAGAAGGCAACAGGTCGAAGAGGTGTGCGCTTGGGTGAGTATTGTCCTTGATGATGTTGTGAGCTCTGCAGAGACACCAGGTGGAGTAGATGTCCGACGGGCTGGGGAGAGGGCAGCCAATAATCCTCTGCACTGTTTTGACTGTCCTCTGGAGCCTCACTCTCTCTGCCTCAGTGCAGCTGCAGTACCAGGTAGAGACACAGTAGGTCAGCGGGCTCTCGATGGACGAGTGGTAGAAGGTCAGCAGCAGCAGCTTGTTCAGGTTGAATTTCCTTAGGACCCTCAGGAAGTGCAGACGCAGGTGGACCTTCTTTATCACTGCTGTGGTGTTGTGTGTCCAGGAGAGGTCATCGGAGATCTGTACTCCCAGGAACTTGGATGTGTGGACCCTCTCTACACACTCACCTTTGATGCAGAGGGGGGGTGGTTCAGTCTTGTTTCTCCGGGCTGCAGTCATAGGTGTAGAGAGCGTACAGGAGAGGGCTCAGCACGCATCCTTGAAGAGAATCGATGCTCAGCCTTCGGGTTGAGAATGTGTAGGGGCAGAGCGTCACAGTCTGAGGTCGGTTGATCAGAAAGTCCTTAATCCAGGTGCGTCTGAGGGCAGGGATGCCAAGAATGTCCAGTTTGGTGATGAGGATGTCTGGGATGATTGTATTAAATGCCGAGCTGTAGTCCACAAAGAGGATCCTGGCATAGCTCTGCTGTAGTTCCAGGTGGCTCAACACAACATGCAGAGAAATGCTGATAGGGGTCCAGTTTGTGAGGAAGGCAGTCTCTGATGTGCTAGAGAACCAGTCTCTCAAAGCACTAGAGAGAGAGGAGCAGGACAGTAGTCATTCAGGTGGGATGTGGGTGACTTTTTGGGGACGGAATGATGGTGGGAGTTTTCAAGCAGGAGGGAATGACTGTTTGAGCCAGGGAGAGGTTGAAGATCCTGCAAAAAACATATGATAGCTGGTGGGCACATGCTCTCAAGACTTTGCCTGGTATTCCGTCGGGGTCAGTAGCTTTCCTGGGGTTGACTGCCAGGAGCACACGCCTCACACCGTGTTCCTTCAAAGTGAGTGAGGGGGTGTTGAGACATGGAATGCGGGGGTTGGGGTGAGTCAAAGCGAGCAAAGAAGCAGTTTAGCTCCTCCGCCAGCGACGTACTCAGGTCTACTAATTTTATGCTACCTCCTCGGTAGTTGGTGATGCTCTGTAGACCTTGCCACATCTCCTGTGGTCTGTTGCTGGCAAGGTGCCGTTTTGGCTAGCTTAATTCCTTTTTTCAGGTCAGCACGAGCCACACTGTACAGAGCTCTGTCGATCCTGACCTGAAGTCAGTGTCACGAGCCTTGAGGAGTGAGCGAACTTGGCTGGACATCCAGGGACACAATTTCCATGCAGAACTTGATGTAGTCCAGTACACACTGAGTGTAAACATAAAGGTCGTGATGATCAAATAGGTCCCAGTCTGTGTGATGGAAGCAGTCCTGTAATTCACCCATGGCGGTCTCATGCCATGTTTTAACAGTCTTTGTGGTGGGCCAGAGTCTGCGTCTGAGAGGGGTGCACGCAGGTGTGAGCAGCAAGGACAGGTGGTCTGACTGGCAGAGGGGGCTGAGTAGTATGGCTCTGTACCCTTGCTTGATGTTTGAATAGACATGATCAAGAGTGTTTTCTCCCCTTGTTGGGCACATAACATGCTGGTGGAACTTTGAGGGCCCTTTGTTGTCTGTTGATGACGCTCGTGAGTAGCGAGAGCGCAGTGCTAGCGTTAGCATCGGGAGGGATGTAAACAGCAATGACGATCATTACTGTTAGGTCCCTCGGGAGATAATAAGGCCGACATTTAACGGACATGTATTCGATGTCGCGGGAGGACTACTATCATGCTGATATTATTATTGTTCGTGACGTTGATGTCACTGATGCTTACAATGATGTGCATTGTTCGTTTTTTTGTTGAAGATGACGATCTAATTGATAAAGTTGATTTGTCGATGTTGATTTTTGTATCAATGACACTGCTGGTTACCGGTATGTGGGTGTGGATGTCAATGATGTTGAATGTGAAGTACATTGCTTATTATGCCAATTATTAATGACAAAATTGGTGTAATACAGGGTGACCCCAAAAAAACGGGCCCCAACTCTAATAAGGCCACATTTCTTAGTGTTTTGTCCGAATGAAATGAAACTTTGGTAATAACTAGTTTATTATATTCAAAATATCACATCAAAACACTAGGGTCTTTGGCCCTTTTTTTCTCCGTTCTACAGCATATGTTCTCGATGGCCTCCATTTAGCTCCATGCATTTCTTGAGGCGCAACACGAAGTTGTCCATGACGTTCTGACAGACTCAATTGGTAATGGCTCTCATCTCCTCCCGATGGCTTTCTTGAGTTCCGTGATGTTCTGGGTTTCCCTGCGTAGACTCTGTCCTTAAGATAGCCCCAAAGAAAAAAATCAGGGGGGCTTAGGTCCGAGCTATGGGGTGCCCACTCAAAATCAGTCTTGAGACTGATCACTCAGCCTCCGAAGTTCTCTTTCAGCCAATCTCGGGACAGGTTTAAGGTGAGAGATTTTTTTCACGGAGCTAAATGGAAGCCATGTAGAACATATCCTATAGAACGGAGAAAAAAGGCCAAAGACCCAAGTGTTTTGATGTGATATTTTGAATATAATAAACTAGTTATGACCAAAGTTTAATTTCATTCAGACAAAACACCAAGAAACGGGGCCGAATTAGAGTTGGGGCCCGTTTTTTTGGGGTAACCCTGTAGTTGTCAACATTGTCATCCTCGTCATTGTTGATTATGATTATGGTGCTGCTATTTTTTTTTTCCTGATGATGTTGAGGAGCGTCACGGTGGTTACTGGTTAGCACAATGGCCTCACAGTGCAGAGGTCGTGGAGTTTGCGTGTTCTCCCATGCCTGCGTGGGTTTCCTCTGGGTACTCCGGTTTCCTCCCACATTAAGAAAAAACATGCATGGCAGGTTGATTGGACACTCTAAATTGACCCTTGGTATGAGTGAGAGTGCGAACGGTTGTTCGTCTATGCGATTGGCTGGCAACCAGTTCAGGGTGTCCCCTGCCTACTGCCCGATGATAGCTGGGATAGGCTCCCGCACCTCCCGCTACCCTCGTGAGGAGAAGTGGTACAGATAATGGATGGATGAATGATGTTGAGGTCGCGACACAAGCAAATGTGGGACAGGCAAAATAGCAGGACAGCTTGCAAAGCAATACTCCGGCACTTTGCTATGTTTGGGGATGACCCTAAATACTATACTCTACTGATTAGACACTGTTGGATCTGACTGATTGCAAGTCCTGCAGATTTGTGACTCAGGCCACCTCTCAAACGGGGTAGACTGAGTGGAGAGAACATATTACCAAGAGGCAAAAATCACAGGATATCACATTACTGCTGGTATTGATGATATTATTGTTGTTGTTTCAATTGCTGCTGTTTGTGTTGATGATGTTGCTTTACTGATGTCGATGAAGTTGTTGATGTTATTGATGCTGTGTGATTATGTTCTTTACAATGTTCAATGTTAATGTTTGTCGTTTATGATGTTACCGTTGCTGTTGCTGTGGTTACAACATTGTTGATGATGTTGCTAATTATGATGCTGCGTGATTTTGTTCTTTATTAAGTTAATGTTACTGTTGGTGAAGCTGTTGCTGATTGCTGAATTTGTTACTGTCAAATTACGACAGATGCTGATGGCAATTTTCCTGAAGCTGTTGAAGTTGTTTTTTCAGCTTAAGTTATTTTTCATATTGCAAACCGAACGAGTCTGTTGATGTGACAAAACAACAATGTTACAACGTCACTAAGTGCCAAAAGAGATGACAAGGATGTGTGAGAACTGACAATACTCACGCGCACACACACGCACATTCACACAGTGCATCTTTTCAATGCGTGACGCACTTGTGAACACATAATGTACCAACAGCTGTCAGAGAGCAACGTTCGTCTCTCCCTTGCAAGACATAGTCAGGCTCTCACACTACGCACACAAACGTCTAGCGAGACAGCAATTGTCTCAATTGCATAGTATTGTGGGAAATTAAAGGCTTGTATGAAGGCAGTATTTAGTCTCATACGTGCACACACACCAGTGATTAAAAAAGACAGACAATATACTATCAATTCGTGCAAGTAATGGATGACGGGAGTGTCGGTATTTCATCAATGTACACTAATATTCTCAAGCGCTCTCACACAAATACACAAAACACAATATTGTCAATTTGCGCAAATTAAGGCGTTCCCAAGTAATTAACACTTTGACAGACACCTGGTCCTCTCTGCAGTTGAGCAAACAACCGACCACTCGAGCCGCAACTTCAAAGTCAAAGTGATTCACTTTGATCTTCTGTCTGAATCATGAAATATCACATACACGCAAAAAGTGAAAAAAAAAGGTTCCATTGCATCAATTCCAGACTTTGACAATGTAGCGCAGTCGTCTCTGTGTTAGCTGATCCTTATTCCTCTATCCTCCCTTTAGATCTCGAGCAGACGCGCGTCACCATGAAAACGATGGGAATCCTCGCCAACGACCAAGCAGGGAGCCAATCGGGTGGGTGCGACTGTCATGCCATGCAGGCAGATGTCTTGTTGAATTAGTCCAATCCTATCTAGGACTTGAAGGAGCCCTGGGAAGGGCAAAACCTACTGTATCTGATGATGGCTGTTTTGTAGTACAAAGGCAGACTTCCTGTGTATTTTCATGCACAAATTCTTGAGATTTTTTATGTTGGTCTATTTGTGGTCGCCATGCCTGTCAATTTGAATGTCCAAGAGAGAAACTGGCTTTGGAGGCAGAATTCTTTTGCGACATTGTAGATGGGAGTTGGGTGTTTTATGCTGCATCATCAAACATCCCTGCCATGCTCCACCTGCACCCAATGACAAAAACTCATGTTTTGCTATTTTGTGCCATCTATCTGTGAAGTATACTTACTTCAGTTGTATAACCACTGTACAAAATATCTAGGATGCATTCAGTTTTGAGTTACTATTTGGGCCCTCAAATTGACCCTTTAACCCATAATGGTCGACTTCTATTTTTGGACATAGCTTCTTGACACTTTTTTGTGGTTCGACACATGATGGACATCTGTACCAAATAATTTTTATTACTTGGCTTCCAACGCAACTTAAGACTGTTCACTGTTGGGCATGTAAAAACCGTATGCATTGATAAATGTGCTGAAGGTTTGCATGTTTATAGAATCAACCATTTGAGTTCTGATTAAGAAGGGGATATTTTCTGAATGAATGTTAATTTGTTATGGCTTTATGATATACACAGTTATATGATTAATAATTGTGCATCGTTTGACATTCTGCTGTATTGTTAATACTGTTTGCCTTTGATGTTGGTGTGGCGCATATGATGGACAATGTGCTTATTTGCCGGTCGCGGGATGTCTCGCGCGATCCCGATTGAATGAGAATAGATTGTGCACTAAGGAAGTGTGCACTTAACCAGAAGAGAAGGAAGTGTGCGAGTCGCGGCAAGAAGTCAGTCGGAAATATACGTTCTCATCGCCAAGAAGGATTACTAATTAACATTCATTCAGAAAATATCCCCTTCTTAATCAGAACTCAAATGGGTGATTCTATAAACATGCAAACCTTCAGCACAATAAAGTCAAAACTGACCTGACAACAGTTTTTTTTTTTTTTTAGATAATAAGAAATATTTGCAAATTGCGATTGATTGTAACCAATCAGAACGACCACTGTTTTACATACTGCAATCGATGACACAAAATTCACAAACAACAAACGTTTGAGTCAAGTTGCTTACCCAGTAAGTGAGAAGGTAAGGTGCATTTCCTTTCAAAATATTTCAGTAAATTTGTGTAAAGGTCCCAAAATTTGTAATGCCTTACCAGACTCAGTAACTGTCATGATATTACAAAAAAAAAAAAATTGAGAGTAACTCGTTCTATTTCTTGGTTACTGCCAAAATGTAATATATTACTGTACCACATTATCCCTAACACTGATTTTCGATTTTATATATATTTTATATGAAGGTTGTCAAAGTTAAAGTGCTAATTCTGGATATTAATTTTACACATTTTAATGCGGTTAAATATTTTAACCACTTTTAACCCAGTTTTATTTACTTCAAAATTCATTTGCATGCTTTGCAAAGCCAAATTCAAATACTTTACCAGAATGGCTGAATGGTTTTTGATTTAAAATATACTTCATATTTGGTGATTTTACATTATTCCGAGATATTATTGAAGTTAATATCTGTTACATGCTTCACAAAAAGTAGTAGTTAACAAATTTGATATATATATATATATATATATATATATATATGTGTGTATATATATGTATATATATGTGTATGTGTATATATATATATATATATATATATATATATATATATATATATATTAGGGCTGTCAAAATTAAAGCATTAACTCAGGTGATTAATCCAACTCAGTTAAATATCTTAACTCAATTAACTCAGTTTGATTTAATTAAAAAATAGTTTGCATACTTTGCAAATATTGTGCCATATGAGCTGTCTTTAGCAAGTCTCAGAACAAAACACAGTGTTCAAGTTACCACTGGGCCTTGCAAACCAACACTGCTGGAGTGTGGCGCTTGTGGGCAGTTTTGAGAAATGTTTCAAAGCTATTAGAACAGTCTTTGAATTAAATATTCTTCATATTTGGGGATTTTGCATCTATTCCAAGATATTATGCAAGTAAATATCTGTTACAAGCTTCGCAAAAAATAGTAGTTGAAAAATGTGATAAATCGCGATTAATCATGGAATTTTTGTGTGATTAATTAGTTCAAAAATCACTTGACAGCACTAATATATATCGATATATGTCATTATCCACACTGCTTATCCTGTACAGGGTCGCGGGAGTGTGCTGGAGCCTATACCAGCTGACTACGGGCGAAAGGCGCACCCTGAACTGGTCGCCAGCCAGTCACAAGGCAGTCACAAGGCAGACATAAACGCCGTCACTGAGTGGGAACTGAACCCACGCTGCCTGCACACAACTCAGGCGAGTGTACCACTACACCATCAGTGACTCTATATCGACATATATATGTATACATATATATATATATTAGTGGCGGGCCGTGCATTTCACACCTGGGCCTTCAGTGAAGTCCTACTTCATCCTACTTGAATAAATCCCCCTCATAATACCATCATTTATGACACCACAGCGGGACAAATAATATACACACACACACTTACACAGTACTCAGTGAGGGTTGGACGACCTGGATTCTCTTGAAAGGTCCATCTTGAAAATGGCCTCGCAAGTGTATCTTCAATGAATCCACACTTTTTCCTCCTTCAGCCAGTGTAGTTTAAAAAAAGCAAGAATATATTTTAGATTTTCGAATGGTCGGCAGTTATGACTTTGGGGTGTGTTGATTCCGCATAGCGCTGCCCCCTCATGCGTGAGTATCCAATCACAAAACACGTTAATCACCTTTAGTGTAAGGCCTGCAAGAAGGCTCACTGTAACCAAGTCATGATGTGATTGGCTATCGCCACTGTCTATCAAATCTGAAAGTCCATTGGCTTTGACAGAAGAGATGCCCGCACAATTACATCTGAAGGCCTCGGAAGGAATAGTGCGTGCGACTGGTATTGGGAAACCTGCCTGGCAACACCAGCTAGCAGAATTCTGATTGGATAAAAACCTTCACCTGAAAATACAATGCTAGGATATAATATGACATCAATGCGAAGAATATGCTCATTTTCTTCTTGAGAATGTTAGGCCAGCAGAGAAGGCCTTGAGGGTCCGCCACTGAGATATATATATATATATATATATATATATATAAACAGTGAAACCCCGGTTATCGCGGTTAATGGGGACCGAGACCACCCGCGAAAACTGAAAATCCGCGAAGTAGCGGTGCCCCTTCAAAAATGCTTAAAAAAAACCTATACAGGTATACAGTATACCCGCCTGTATACAGTACACCATATAGAATACGGGTAGAGAGAGTGAAATTCATGTTATAAAAAAAAAAATAAAAATGATTATTAAAAGTTATTATTTTTTTATTCCCCAGCCATTATTTTTGTATTTATTCAATTACTTCTTTTTGTGTTTATTTAATTACTTCGACTTTTACCTGCTTATTTTTTTATTCATTCATAACTGACAGCCTCGCGCTCCGCTCGTGCCCGGGCGGAAGAGGTGCTCCTCTTCGGCTTAATTGTCACGCACGCCGGACCTGCTCCCCCGAAGCGTGTCTCCGTTCGGTTGAACTCGGTTTCATTTCGCCCCGCTCGTGCCCCGGGCGGAAGGTGCTCCTATTCGGCTTAACTGTGACACACGCCCGCCCTCCTCCCCCGGAGCTTCCATTCGGTTAAACTTAGGGGCCGCTTGGCACCGCCCGTGCCCGGGGAAGGTGCTCCTATTGGGCGTAACTGTGACGCGAGCATACCCTCCTCCTCCGGATCTTCCATTCGGTTAAACTTAGGGGCCGCTTGACACCGCCCGTGCCCGGGGAAGGTGCTCCTATTCGACGTAACTGTGACGCGAGCATACCCTCCTCCTCCGGAGCTTCCATTCGGTTAAACTTAGGGGCCGCTTGACACCGCCCGTGCCCGGGGAAGGTGCTCCTATTCGGCGTAACTGTCACGCACGCCGGCCGGCCTCCTCTGGAGCTCTCGTACGGTCCCGAACGGAGCAAAATGTCGCCCCGCTCGTGCCCGGGCGGAAGGTGCTCCTCTTCGGCTTAACTGCCACGCACGCCGGCCGGAGCTCCGGTACGGTCCGAACCGCGCGAAACGTCGCCCCCGATCGTGCCCGGGGGAACGTGCTCTTCTTCGTCCACTCTCCTCTTCGCCCACGCTCTTCTTCGGCGCACGCCGGCCGTCTAACTGCTCCAGCGCCCCGTTGTGCCGCTCGGCGAAACTACAATGCCCCCGCGGAGCGGAGCGAAGCGAATGGGGAACCCCGATCGTGCTCGGGCAAAAAGGTTTTTAATTTTTGAACATTTTTTTTTAGACCTGCGAAGCACTGAACCCGCGAAAGGTGAACCGCGAAGTAGCGGGGTTTCACTGTATTTATATATATATATATATATATATATATAGGGCGGCACGGTGGACGATTGGTTAGCACAATGGCCTCACAGTGAAAGACATCATCGGTTGTGGGTTCGATCCCGGCTCTGGCCTTCCTGTTTGGAGTTTGCATGTTCTCCCCGTGCCTCCGTGGGTTTCCTCCGGGTACTCCGGTTTCCTCCTACATTCCAAAAACATGCATGGCAGGTCGATTGAACACTATAAATTGCCCCTAGGTATGAGTGTGAGCGCGGATGGTTGTTCGTCTCTGTGTGCCCTGCGATTGGCTGGTAACCAATTCAGGGTGTCCCCCCGCCTACTGCCCAAAGATAGCTGGAATAGGCTCCAGCGACCCCCGCGACCCTAGTGAGGAGAAGCGGTATAGATAATGGATGGATATATATTTATATATATATATATATATATGTATATATATATATATATATATATATACATATATATATTCGGGCTGTCAAAATTAAAGCATTAAGTCAGGTGATTAATCCCAAAAAATTTAACTCAGTTTGATTTACTTAAAAAAAAAATTGCATACTTTGCAAATATTGTGCCATATTAGCTGTCTTTAGCACGTCTCAGAACAAAACACTGTGTTTAAGTTACCACTGGGCCTTGCAAACCAACACTGCTGGAGTATGGCACTTGTGGGCAGTTTTGAGAAATGTTTCGAAAATAAATGTCTGCAAAGATGTCTCCATTTAGATCGTATTCAAGAATCCAAGAAAGCTATTAGAACAGTCTTTGAATTAAATATACTTAATATTTGGTGATTTTGCATCAATTCCAAGATATTATTCAAGTAAATATCCGTTATAAGCTTAGCAAAAAATAGTAGTTGAAAAATGTGATTCATCATGATTAATCATGGAATTTTTTGTGATTAATTATTTTAAAAAATTAATCACTTGACAGCACTAATATATATATATATATATATATGTATATAAAACTGCCCCATGCTGGGGCCTTAATGATAAAATACTTTTTAAAATAACCTCTGTGACATAAATTAAGGAAAAGCAAGGAGGACGTTAAGAGTGAAAAAAATCACAATACTTGAAGATAAAAATCACAATGGTGCACGCACACGCATTACACACTCACACACACTTCAAGGAAAAGAGATGATGTGATGTCAGAAGCAAAGTCACATCATCTTGGGGAGAAAACTGGCCAAAATCTCATCACAGCAAGTCCAAATGAGATTAGCCCTGCAAGCCTTGCTCTTATATAGAAGTCAATACATCATTCATCCCACTCTGGCTCCTTCCCCCAACAAATTGCATTAAAGCACAGAGATGTCCCTCTCAATCAGTCCCAGATTGCTTGGGCCGGGACGCGCTAGGTGGGAGGGGCTGTGCAAGACTTTGTCCGTCATAGTGAGGACTCAAGGAAGCACTGCCAGCCATATGCTTGTGTGTTCACAGCGACAAAGCAATATTTGCTATCTATGTATGCCAAAAATAGACTTCTAGTTCAAGTATTCCATAATCTACTACAACTGCTTAGTACACTTATAACAGCCGTGCCTACCAACTTTCATGTTGACAAAGTAAACTCATGAAGAATTTTTAGGTATTTTAAAAAATATATATTTTTATTAGCATTTTGTTTGGCCAGCATGGTAGGTGAATGGTTAGCACTCCGCTTCACAGTATAGAGGTGCAGGGTTCGATTCCAGCTCCGGCCTTCCTGCCTGCGTGAGGTTCTCTTTGGTACTCTGGTTTCCTACTACGTTACAAAGACATTCATTGTAGCTGAATGGAACACTTTAAATTGGCCTTAGGTGTGATTGTGAGTGTAAGTGGTTGTTCGTCTTTGTGTGCCCTGCGATTGGCAACCAGTCCAGGGTGTACCCTGCCTAATGCCCATTGTCAGCTGGGTTGGGCTCCACAGCATGCCAGCGAGCCTTGTGAGGATAAGTGGCTCGGATGATGGATGGATAGCATTCTGTCAGGATGCTGTTGTCATGGCAATGAATAGCGGGACAATCTTGCTCAGCAAACACTTCCCGTGTGTGTGCATGATCGTGCGCACGCACATATTCAGTCGAGTTGCAACTTGTCACAATAACTTCCTAATTACTGCGTGCCCGGTGGAAGAGGTGCAATCTTCAATCATCCTAAAATGCTAACTAGCCTCCTGCAAAGATTGTGTTGCATGAGTAATCCACATGCTTACTTCAGCCAGTTTGTGTATGTGTGCGTGTGTGCGTGTTCTTGGCAAGATCATCATCTTCTCTGTCAACGCATACATTTGCAGATGTGTTGTTTTCTAAATTGTGTTTGCATTTCGCTTACAACACAAAATGATAAAGAATGCAACGCTCTAAGTTTTTGTCCCGAAATAACTGCTTTGGTTCTTTAAAAAAAAAAACTATACTTATATATATATATGTATATATATTTCTATATGTATATATGTATATATGTGTATATATATATATATATACATATATATATGTATATATATATATACATATATATATATATATATATATATATATATATATATACACACACACACATAATGCGATTTCGAGATTGGCAAATCTCCGTGTAACTAATATATACATATATATATATATATGTATATATATATATATATATATACTGATTTGTGAGTGTGGGCTTTATATATATATATATATATATATATATATAAAGCCCACACTCACAAATCAGCGTCGACTCTACATCTAGCTGTCGCAGATATTCCCGGAATTAATATATTTTCTTGAAGCCAAGCTATTTTGCGCCCCAGCAATATAGACTTTATTTTTACTATATACAATACAATATAATACAATTTTATTTATATAGTGCATTTCATAACAGCTGGAGCTGAAACAAAGCGCTTTCCATTTGCCATCATATAAATTAGTAGGTAATTAGAACACAAACTGAAACACAAAGACATTTACAATAGATGACAAGTAGCGATTTCACCGTGGAAGCGAACGAGAACGTTCTTAGCGTTCTAATTAATAAAGTTAAATGCAGATACCTGAAAGACCCAATATTAGTGCTTTGATGTACTCTTGACTTTTGACACAAGTTTGACTCCGTTAGTGCGGAGAGCCAACAGCTATGAACAGAAATGTTGTATTGCAATCAATATATATCTAGATCAATTTAGCAGACGCTGTGGTGTCCTGTTTATGGGTTGCTTTTTGGAGCCTCAGTTTCTCCCTACAGAGCTTGGGCGGATCCCTCTGGTCACGCTCCTGATCCGGCGCACCTGCAGCTCGTCACTCTCAATCAACCATCAGAGAAAAGCTCAGTGCAGCCAGGAGTCAGGGGCCAGATTATCCTCCTTCAACAGTGGTACGCAGGCTCCTACCTGCGTTTATGTGATCTTGCTCAAGTTGAACTTCTGCCAAACTGACATGATTCCTGGTTTCTCTTGTGTGCTGTCTACAGTGCGTCCTGCCTGTCCGCCCAAGCCGCACGTCATCACCTGCGCCCCCTGAAGCTGCATTGACCTCTTTACGTCCTCTCACCTGGCCTGCCTTCCACTGGACCCCCATCTTTACCTCCCTTCTCCACAATAAACCCCTGGTTCATGCCACTTCTGACTCCGTTTGCTCTTGGGTCCACTTTTCACCTCCACGGCCGCAACACAACCGTAACAGACGCTCTCAGACCAGTGTTCTGCCAAATGTCCTACCCGTGTGAATCGTCCAACCGGAGGCTGATTTTAAAGTCTGTTCTGCCAAAATGTCATTCCCGTGCGAAACTTCCTACCAGAGGCTAATTTGACAGCCGAGGTACTACCGTACGCTTTCAGATTGTTTTGTTTACATGCATACAGGTTGAACTTATGTACAAAGAAAGTGCACATTACTACAAAAAACATTATTGGGTTTAAAAAATGCATTTTCATACACAAAATTGCACAAATACAAAATTATTGGTGACGGCAAGTAGTACAGTAGGTCTTGCCTTACTTGAACTATTTTTAACAACTTGGAAAAGGATTGCCTCCCACACAAAACATCTTTCCTGTCCTTGCTTTTATTGTTTTTAATGGTATAGATGGAATTTTTGTCATGTTTGTAAGTGCCACTGTACATTAGGAAGAAAATTGCAAATAAAATCTGAATCTAATAATAATTTTCTCCTAAAATAGTTCAGCCCTATAGCGAACACATGCATTTGTAAACGTAAACATGAAAGAAAAGCAGGTTGGCTCTCTTGGTGGGAATTGAAATAAAAAAAGAATCCAGATGGAACAATAATTACGCAGCTAGTGATTTGCATTCATGGCGAGAAGGAATTCCAGTTCTACCGCAGCTATTCAAGTTTAAATTACCCTCTCAGCGCAAAACGTGTTTGTTGTACAGATGTATTCATAAAATGTGGAATATTTTCAAGAGAGTTTGAATTCTGATTAATTCCGACAAGTTTTTAAGCTGTAATTTACTCGATTAAAATCGTTTCACAGCCCTAATATATTTGTATATATATATATATATATATATATATATATATATATATATATATATATATATATATATATATAAAACATCCATCCATCCATCATCTGTACCGCTTCTCCTCACTAGGGTCGCGGGGGGTGCTGGAGCTTATCCCAGCTATCTTTGGGCAGTAGGCGGGGGACACCCTGAACTTATAAAACATCCATCATCTGTACCGCTTCTCCTCACTAGGGTCGCGGGGGGTGCTGGAGCCTATCCCAGCTATCTTTGGGCAGTAGGCGGGGGACACCCTGAACTGGTTGCCAGCCAATTGCAGGGCACACAGAGACGAACAACCATCCGCGCTCACACTCATACCTAGGGGTAATTTACAGTGTTCAATCGGCCTGCCATGCATGTTTTTGGAATGTGGGAGGAAACCGGAGTACCCGGAGGAAACCCACGCAGGCACGGGGAGAACATGCAAACTCCACACAGGATGGCCGGAGCTGGGATTGAACTCACGCCCGATGCTGTCTCTCACTGTGAGGCCATCGTGCTAACCAGTAGGCCACCGTGCCGCCTATACAAAACATTTTCTCCGAAAATTACATGTTAGCCAGAGTATCAAGTAGCTTTTTTTTAACATTGTACATAGATTTTGCATCATCCCCCCCCCCAAGTTACACAACAACTGCTTCAGCAGAGCAAACATAATCAGTGACCCCTGTAGTGACCTTTACCTTCAGGGAGGCGCTAAGTCAAGGACGAATATTTTGTTTTCCGAAAGCTATAGAATACAATACAATACAATACAATTTAATTTATATCACCCATAATGCACACAGACCCCATAGTCTGGCCCCCGACTCTCATATGTCCACTATCCACCTGCTATGCCTCATTCAAGTGTTGTGAGAAATCTAAGTCAAATTTATATTGCGCAACACTCAACGTGTCAGTGTAATCATCCATATAATTATGCAAAATCATGTAAATGGGCTTTCACTCGTATAGAGTTTCTCTACCTTAGTTTCTCAAAGCGCCCTTAAAACTGTTTCCTCATTTACCTACTGATGACACAGCATCAAGAGCAACTGCAAGTGCGAAAGCAATTTAAGGTTGCAATACAACCATCATTATTATCTTTATTTTGTTATTTATCGTAAATATAATCCCCAAAAAGCCTTTAAATCACGACAGTGTCTTTTGGGGAGGGTATTTTAGTCCTGATGTTATTTATACATCCAAACCTATTATATAAGCGCCAATGTTAACCTCATAAAAGCGTCCCTTTAAGAAAGAGCAATACAAAGAATTTGATGTGAAACTGGTGAAGTTCTTTTGATCCATACAGTTAGAATGCTATCTTAACTTCTGATGTTTGTTCCCCAAGTTTGTTAGTATTAAAACAATTAAAAACATTCCTGAGGAGAGAGACTTGTGATTTTTAGCATCAGACGGAACATTATTGGCTAACAGAAAAGAGGTGAGTTATGATTTCGCAATGCGAGCCCGAGGGCACATTGACATAAATTTCAGGGTGTTACAGGACTAAGTGGCAGCCCTATGGGATGGATGAAAATGCATGGATTAATCTGTTCTTCTTCCTCAAGTGGAATATTAATTAGAATACCGTGTTTAGAATCGTGGGTACACATAGGGTATTAATGCAAAGAAACCTCGGTCCTCGAGGGCCCCTATCCAGTAATTTTTAGATAGCTCCCTCCACCAACACACCTGATTCACACGACAATCCTGATCATTTGAATCCAGTGTGTGTAAAAAGAGGGAGAAATCAAGCTGGATTATGGTCCTCAATGACCAATGTTGGGCACCCTGATGTAAACTGTTGCATTACCTTGTTATGTAACTTTAGTTGCCATTTTCCCCAGTACCTCAGTGTTTTGGACTTTAGACTCGTGAGAATGTTGCTACATTGTGGCTGTCTGAAAACGTTGATGATTCGTAAGATGACTCAGAAAGACTCTATTCATTGTGTTCATGTCATGTTTTTAATCAAAAATACTTGGGGGAGGCTTGTTCCCCACTACTTTGGCGCCGATTATGTTTCGGCAAGAGATGGCCGCCTCCCACAAATGCCTTCAGCTTATCGAGACGCTTTTTAATGAATGAAGCACTTTGATATGTGTAGGGTCCAAATATTAAGAACTGCTCTTAATACCATCCATCCATCCATTTTCAATACCGCTTCTCCTCACTAGGGTCGCGGGGGGTGCTGGAGCCTATCCCAGCTATCTTCGGGCAGTAGGCGGGGGACACCCTGAACTGGTTGCCAGCCAATCGCAGGGCACACAGAGACGAACAACCATCCGCGCTCACACTCATACCTAGGGGCAATTTAGTGTGTTCAATCGGCCTGCCATGCATGTTTTTGGAATGTAGGAGGAAACCGGAGTACCCGGAGGAAACCCACGCAGGCACGGGGAGAACATGCAAACTCCACACAGGATGGCCGGAGCCGGGATTAAACCCACGAGCGATGCTGTCTCTCACTGTGAGGCCATCGTGCTAACCAGTCGGCCACCGTGGCGCCGCTCTTCATACCAGCCCCAAGAATTATCGTTATCATGCTCGTTTAATTTGTTAGAATACCTAATTAAGCGCCCGCTGACTGGACCGCAGCACCAACGTGGTATGCAAGCGAGATGAGCAACCTCTAAATACTCTCGTTTACTTCTTCATACTCTTGCTTCTCTCTAAGCGCGGCCTCGCCGCAACCCCAATTTGTTATCGCCGTTACATCCTCTCACACACACACATACACACACATGCATGCACAAAAATGGGACCAAAGCAAGTTAGACATCTGGCTCTATTTTTCTAATGCAGTCTAAATTTGGGTGGAGGGAAGGTTGAAGACACGCGCTAGCTGGTGAATTAAAAAAAAAGGGCGGTTTCAACAATTGTGACCAAGAATACAACTGATACAACCATTCTTCCTCAATCAAAGGGGGTCTTTAACTGCCAAAATATTATTTGTCATTTAATTTATTATAATTTTATTATTCATCAAACAATTTGCAAGTTGACCTTATTGATAACTTGTGCATAGTTGTCATGCAAGTTTTCTTTTCCTATTTGTGAATCGTTTGTACATGGAACAATAGGAAAGTAATTATATTGTTTGTTGCTCCGGGGACATGTTTGAGAGTTGCACTGTTCATTCTCATGCGCTCTTTACGTGGCAAGGCAAGTGCCGTCGGACATGATTGACAAGCTGAGTCTTTTGGTCGGCTGAATAAGAAGGTAAACTTTCCCCTATAAGATTACAGGTTAATATCCTGCTGGTTTTGTGTCTATAGTGGCAATGGTTAATATTTTCCGTTCTAATTGTCAGTTTCTGAAGTGACTTTTCTGCCAGCATTTGAAGCTCATTCCCCTCAGAATTATTGTGCAGTCATCGAGGTATGTTTTGCTGCTAACAACTATGTTTACACTTGATGGTGTTGCTGTGCTTTCTTTTCATTATCTTTGTAAATATTGTATATTGCAGTTGTATATTTATATTTTTTGTATGTTTTATAGTTTGAAGGTGACAAATTAATAAATGTCAGCTGTGTAAGAAGATTCGAGACTTGTGATGATTATCTGACGGGAGTGAAAGTCAAACTCGATTCGTTGGATGGAAAAGTCAAACTCGTCTGCGTTGGATGGAGAAGTCAACTCGTCTGCGTTGGATGAAGACGTGAAACTCGTCTGCGTTGGATGAAGAAGCGATCGTCTGCGCATTCTGCTCGCACGTGCTCAACGAAGGAGGACGGCGACAGATCAAAGCTTGGAACTCAGATAAGCCTGGACACATCAGTTCACCTGTTGCTCGCTCAATTTGAGTCCATAAGACAAAGCACTTTAGTTTGTGCTCTAAAGGTGACACAAAGGAGCAGATAACAATAAGGGACTGTGTGTAGCGTGCATTATTGTTTTCCATAAGAAATAAGAACACATGTGGACAAAGTTTATGTAATTTGTGTGTTAAAGAACAAGCATCAATCAAGTGTAAAAATGTCACAAGTAGAACAGACAGAACAGCCTTTAGATATAGAAGGGTCTAAGCAGCCACTTGACTCAGAAGAAGAATCTGAGCTTGATAATTTAGATGAGGTAAAGCAGCCTAAGAATGTTACTGAGCACGTTGCAGATCTACCACGTAGAAGTGAAAGAGAGCGTACTCTTACGGAGAAGGGTAAAGAACTTCACCGTGTAAAAACGGAAGATATACTACGTCGCTTTGATAGAAGTTATGAGTACTGGAAGGCTTTAATTAAGGTAGCAAAAAAATCTGTGATTCATCAGGATTCTAGTGATGTGCTTCAGAAGCATATCAGCAATATTCAAACAGAACTCTCTGAATTGAATCAAGTGTATGATGAATACCGAAAGCTAGACAGCCCCCCACATGAAGTACGCCGCAGGATGGACAACTGTGTGTCCATATCCAATCAAGTAGTAGGAAATGCGCAATCTCAAATTTCAGGAAATAAGGAAGAACTAATGTGGCCTGATGCACCCTCTGTTTTTGCAACCACAATCTGCGATACTATAAAGTCATTCACAAAGGGCGATAGTGTTCACTCAACTCAGTCTGAAGCCAAAAGAAAGGAAGCTGCTGCTGAGTATGCAGCAACTAAAGCTGTGTTACAAATAATGTCTGAGCAAGAACAACATCGAGAGAGATTGCTAGCACTTGAAGCTGAAAATAAGTCGATAGTTGCAGCACAAGAAGCAGACGCACTATCCCGCCGGCTCCAAGTTGAGAAGGAAGACGCAGAACGTAAACTAGAGGAACAGAACCGTGAAGCTGTTCTCCTAAAGAAACAGCAAGAAGAAAATGCATCAAGGCAGAAGTCGGTTGATGACTTAAAAAGACAACTAGAGCGTTTAGAAGAGCTAAAACGACTAAATGCTGCTAAAGCAAAGCTTCAAGTCTACGATGAAACTGAGTTAATTTCAGACCAAGGATTCAAATCTAAGCACTCTGAATCGCCCAACGTGGAGCAAGAAGTCAAGCACGCAAACCCCGTGCATTATTATACCCAACATCCATATATAACTTCAGCGATATCTCAAAGTAACTCTCCACAAGATGACACAAAGGACCTTGTGAAGGTTTTGGCTGAGGCCATATCAGCTAACCGGCTTCCAATCCCAGAGCCCACTGTCTTCACTGGGGATCCACTCAAGTTTAGACACTGGAAGTCATCCTTTCAGACACTCATTGAGAGGAAGAATATCCCAAATACTGAGAAACTCTTTTTCCTTCAAAAATATGTTGGAGGCGGAGCTAAAGAAGGCATAGAAGGCTACTTCATGAGTGGCTCTGATGATGCATATCAAGCAGCATGGGATTTGCTCCATGAACGATATGGTAAACCTTTTGTAATTGCCAAAGCGTTCCGAGACAAACTACATTCCTGGCCTAGGATTGCTTCAAAGGAGACTGGGGAGTTGAGGAAATTTGTAGACTTTTTGCGTAGTTGCGACTCTGCTATGACGAGAAATGACAGTCTAAGTATACTGAACGATGGGATAGAAAATCAGAAGCTCAGCGCTAAGCTACCGGACTGGTTATGCACCAGGTGGAATCGTAAAGCTACTCAATATCAACTTGAGCATGACAAGTTCCCTAACTTCAACTACTTTGTTACATTTCTGACAATGGAAGCAAGCATTGCATGTAATCCAATTACATCATACCAAGCTATACATCAAGGCGGACATGAAAAGGGAAAGGTCAAGAGTCAGACTGAAGAAGGATACAAGAAGTGTTCCGCAGGTGCTAATGCGCTCAGAACAAACGCTAGTGAAAAGATCATATTAACATGCATGTTTTGTAAGAAAGCAGGACATTGTATATTCAAGTGTCGCAAATTCATAAAGGAACCGGTTGAAAACAGAGTAAAATATGTCAAGAGTGAAAAACTATGTTTTGGCTGCTTGAAACCTGGCCATTTATCTAAGAACTGTAAAAAACGAATGGTTTGCGAAACCTGTTCTAAGCTACACCCTACATGCTTACACGCAGATCGCTCAAAGAAAGACCAAGACCCTCAAGAAGACCAAGAATCAACGCAAGAGCACAAGGAAGCAAGCGAAGAAACAAAATCACAATTAACACAGAAAACTGATGACGTTGCTGAAGCGACAGCGCACAGCCACAGAGTTGTTCAAGATGGCAATAACACCCAGACATCAGCAATAATACCAGTCTATGTGTCAACGCCTACTGACTCCAGTAATGAAGTGCTTGTTTATGCTCTTTTAGATTCACAAAGTGACTCTTCTTTCATTTTAGAAGACATAGCAGATAATCTAGATGTCAACAAAGAACAAGTAAAGCTTAAATTATCAACAATGTCATCGAAAAGGAAGATTGTGCACTGTAAAAGAATCAGAGACCTGCAAATCAGAGGGATATTCTCCATGGACAGAATAACAGTTCCCACCACATACACGCGTGAGTTCATCCCTGCAAATAAGAAACACATTCCTACCCCTGAGACTGCGAAGGCATGGTCTCATTTGGAGCATCTTACAGAGAGTATCGCTCCACCAATGGATTGTGAGATTGGTCTACTGATCGGCTACAACTGCCCACAAGCACTCATGCCCAGAGAGGTTGTGTGTGGAGAAAAGAACCAGCCATTCGCACAGAAGACTGACTTAGGCTGGAGCATAGTGAGCTATGGTGAGCTTGGCGAGTATGAAGATGATGCTATAGGATTGAGTCACCGCATCATTGTACGACAAGTGACACCCAAGCCCAAACCAGCAGTTAAGCTCAAAGGTGAAGTGCACTTTGTCTGCAATACTCGGATCAAGGAAGTTTTCACTCCAGTAGATTTCCTAAGAGTACTGGAGTCCGACTTTAGTGAAAGAGTAGAAGAAGAGACACTTGTCTCTCAAGAGGATCTCAATTTTCTTACCCAGCTAAAGGAAGGCATCAAACATAAGCAGGATGGACATTATGAGATGCCCCTCCCGTTCAAACAAGAAAGACCAAATCTTCCTAATAACAAGTCATATGCTGCGCAGCGTTTAAAGAGTCTAGAGAAGAGGCTTAAGAGAGATCAGAAGTACTGCTCAGACTATGTGAATTTCATGCAAGACATTATCACTCGTGGTGATGCAGAGAAGGTTCCAGTAGAAGCACTGGAAAACCGGCCAGCGTGGTATATTCCCCACCATGGAGTCTATCACCGACAAAAACCTGGCAAAATACGTGTGGTCTTCGATTGCTCAGCGAGGTTCCAGAACACAGCGTTGAATGACCACCTTCTCACCGGGCCAGAACTCACAAACACTTTGGTGGGAGTACTTTGTAGATTTCGCAAAGGTCCAGTCGCTATCATGTGCGACGTGGAACGAATGTTTCATCAGTTCCATGTAAGACTTGAAGACCAAGATTATCTGAGATTCTTTTGGTGGGAGAATGGGGATCTAGAGTCACCACCATCAGTCTTTCGTATGCGAGTGCATCTGTTCGGTGCAGCTTCTTCCCCTGGTTGCGCCAATTTTGGTCTTAAACATCTAGCCACTGAAGGGCAGGAGGAATTTAGCCATGAGACAGTGAAATTCATCCAGCGAAATTTTTATGTGGATGATGGATTGGTAAGTGTCACATCCGACACTGAGGCAGTTCAGCTCATCAAGGAGGCTCGACAGCTTTGTAGCTCAGGCAAGCTCAAACTGCACAAGTTTGTCTGTAATAGCATGAAGGTGATGGATACAATACCAGTTGAAGAGCGTTCAGAAAATGTCAAAGAACAGGACATGACTTTCGGAGAACCGCTTATGGAAAGAGCGCTCGGAGTTCAATGGTGTGTTTTTTCTGATGATTTCCAGTTCAGAGTTACAGTCAAGGAACACCCACTGACTAGAAGAGGAGTTTTATCCACAGTGGCATCCATCTATGACCCCTTAGGGTTCGTTGCCCCTTTCATTCTGTTAGGGAAACAGATCTTACAACAAATGTGCCGAGAGAACATCAGTTGGGACGAGCCACTCACAGAAGGTCTCAGAACACAATGGGAAGCGTGGCTACAAGATCTACAAAACCTGTCCCAAGTAAAGATCAGAAGGTGCTTCGTTCCATTGCATTTCTCAGAAGGATCCAAGTACGAGCTTCACCACTTCTCAGACGCTAGCATCATAGGATAAGGGGAAGATTGCCAGAGTAGCAGATATTTATCCAAGTTCAGATGGAAGAGTCAGATAGGTAAAACTTCAGCTCAGTGACTCTTCATTAGACAGCCAAGGCAAACGCATTAAGAAGCCAATCTATCTAGATAGGCCTGTACAGAAGACAGTACTTTTGCTTGAGGCAGAGGAGTAATTGGTTGTTTCATAAAACACTCTGTTAAGTGTTGAAAGAAAAGTAAATCACATTGCAGTTGTGATTTGGTGGGAGTTTAACTGCCAAAATATTATTTGTCATTTAATTTATTATAATTTTATTATTCATCAAACAATTTGCAAGTTGACCTTATTGATAACTTGTGCATAGTTGTCATGCAAGTTTTCTTTTCCTATTTGTGAATCGTTTGTACATGGAACAATAGGAAAGTAATTATATTGTTTGTTGCTCCGGGGACATGTTTGAGAGTTGCACTGTTCATTCTCATGCGCTCTTTACGTGGCAAGGCAAGTGCCGTCGGACATGATTGACAAGCTGAGTCTTTTGGTCAGCTGAATAAGAAGGTAAACTTTCCCCTATAAGATTACAGGTTACTATCCTGCTGGTTTTGTGTCTATAGTGGCAATGGTTAATATTTTCCGTTCTAATTGTCAGTTTCTGAAGTGACTTTTCTGCCAGCATTTGAAGCTCATTCCCCTCAGAATTATTGTGCAGTCATCGAGGTATGTTTTGCTGCTAACAACTATGTTTACACTTGATGGTGTTGCTGTGCTTTCTTTTCATTATCTTTGTAAATATTGTATATTGCAGTTGTATATTTATATTTTTTGTATGTTTTATAGTTTGAAGGTGACAAATTAATAAATGTCAGCTGTGTAAGAAGATTCGAGACTTGTGATGATTATCTGACGGGAGTGAAAGGGGTCCTCTAATTTTTTTAAATATGGCGCACTCATGTGTCGCATGCAGTCTTCTCAGCGTTGAATAGGACGCAGCAATCCATGTGTTATCGCAGCATTGTTGCTTCGCTTGGCTAATGTGGCAACATACGACCAGCGGGTGGTAACAACTGGCGCCAAAAAAATGTACGGGGATCTCATCGTTCTTGAACCCAACCCCATTGCTGCGTCCAGTGGGATCATTTAAAAACTCTCAAAACAATGTAATTGTTGATTGGGATTCTACAGAGGTTCACAGGGTTTAAGGGGACAGTTGATTGACGTGAACATTGCCATTTATATAATGGGTACTAATATTCACCCCCCTAAAAGACTGTTGTAGTGATATAAGGGTTTCACGACAAATTGGCACGCCCCCTTTTGGAGCTTGGCTTGTTATTTTTTCTGGTCTCAGCTGTCTACATCACTGCAGGGAGGCAAGCGTTGTAATATTGCTTTGCATTGTTAGTTCTGTTGTCTAAAACGATGACCGATCGCAACCAAATGTACTTTATTATTCTTGTCCACTTAATCCTGTGAAAGTATAAAAGAGTTCTGCACAATAATTTGGATTTATTGACATCAAACATGAGCTCATGTGATCACCTCCACAAAATCAAAAATATACCGTGCCGATCTCTTCTCCACTTACACAGGCTGAAACGGACAAGACACACACGGACCCCGACTGGTTATATTTCTGACATTTAGCTATGCTAAAGTTGTGTCAAGTCTCAGGAGGCAACCAACGTGTGGTGGAAGGCAGCCTTGGATCTTTATCCCCTCAGCTCCATTCCGGACCTCGGCTCACAGTAGGATAATGGCATGGCTAATAGCAACAATTTGCTTTAAGACTCGAAAATAAAAGGTGTCAGCACAGCGGCTTCATGTCTTGGAGTTGCCTCTCAAGCAGTGAAGTACGTTCATGTCCGATACCGCTTGCAGCCGCCAGCTTCACCGTGTGAGTGAGTGGCTGTCGATTTCAGATAAAGACCTCATCAAACACCGGAGTGTCATGTCTGTTTGATTATTTAGGTTTTTGACTTTAGTTTCATGTTTTGGCCTTGTGTTCCTGTGTCTTCTGTCTCGTCATGTCTATCATGTCCACCTGTGTTTGTTTACCCAAGCCCTGGTGTTAACCAATCAGGTCCTTCCAAGCCTTCTGTGTTTTTCTTCAAGTTCTTGTTGGTGCATTGCCTTTTGTCAGCGGTCCTTGTCAGACATCCATGTTAAGGTTTACCTCTGTTATCCTCCTGCCTGTCTCGCTTTATTTTCAGTTTAGTCAAGTCCTTGCGTTTTGTTGCTTCCACTGCTTGTACTTTAATGTTTTGTGATAAAATACCCGTTAAGTTTTCCCTGCCTTGCTTCCCTGCATTTTTGGGTCCTCCTCTTCCTTAACCTCCACATCACCACATATCCTGACACGGAGGCTGTATTCTGAAATGTTCCGCATTGTGGAGGGGCATGTGCTTTTTGCCGGGGCTGCTTAGGGAGAGTCAGTGTTGGATAACGAGCTTCGCGACCACATTGGTTGTTGTGCCATGGTGAAAATTTGGACTTGAAACATCCAGCACACCCACGCACGACCATAATGAGGAAATGCAGTGCAGAAATAGATGGATGCGTCGAAATTCAGAGCACAAAATTTCTGGCGAGGAGGCTAACTCCATAGCTGAGTGAGGCAGCATTAGATGAAACATTTTCGGATGAGTGGTGTACGTGTCGCCCAGACGCCTGAAATTGTAATATAAAAACAACGTACGACCTACTTAAGGTGGCGGCGTGGCTCAGTGGTAGAGTAGTCGTTACCCCCATTTGCTCCTAATGGTATGTCATCATTAGGTAGATGAGATAATAGTGTGAAGCGCTTTGAGTACCAAAGGTAGAAAAGCGCTATGCAAGTGACAGCCCATTTGCCATTTACTTCATCTTTGGAAGGATTAGAAAAATAAATATCTGACTCAGAACTACAGTGAGAGCTGTTACATTCCAAAGAAGACATGAGTTCTAGTCGATAGCGTGTTGTAGTTTTTAACGTCGCCTACAGTCGAAAAACTGGGGCCAATCCTCATCTAAATACATGTGCACGTCTGCTCATTCCCACTTCAGTCGCTGCAAATATCCCTGCTGCTTTTTGCCCCGCACGTCCTAACCATGATCAGCAAAGAAGCATATACATATATGTAGCTCTGCTGGTGCATCTGCTAACTATCTAACTATCTCATTTAATATAAACCAGACATGGAGAGGTTAAGCCTTCATATGTTGAACTGGTCATAGATAGGTATGTCCACAAGAATTGTGTTGCCAATTGATCACCAACTTTATAAGCAATGAAAGTACAATGAGTTCCAATTTGTTCATTGGTCACTTGAGTGACTCTCACAGGACATGGCGAGAGCGGAGGGGGCGTGGCCATATTCCTCATTAAAAGTAGGCATTTTTCCAGTTGTCACTTATTTCCTAATTTCTCCAGAATGATTGGATAAAAAAGAAAATAACTGATTTCAGTTTCCTGACCAAAAAATACATTAATTGAGCCTGTTAATGAAAAAATGTGCCATCTCGGCTGGATAATTATCTCAACTGTTGTCATGTTTATAAATGAAAACCAGTGACATCCCTGCACCACTGCAAGGCTGAGAAACGGTCTGTCTGTAACCCTTATTTAAAGTGCAATGATTGAAACTAATTGACCAACAAATTAATCCATAATTATTTTTGATAATCGATTAATAGTTTAGAGAACTCGTTTCATTCAAAATTGTTCAAATCATCAGAATTTCAACCTTTCAACAGTAAATATTCTCAGATTCCTGTAGTACTCTGTGAAAGCAAAATGATTGTGTTGAATGAAAATAAAACATTTGCAACCATCTGCTTTTACTTTGGAAAACATTTTACCTATTTTCTAACATGTTACTTACCAAACCACAAACTAAATCATAGTTAATTGGTTTGTGTGTTTTCTGCATCGTTAACTTTAAATAATATATTTTTTTTAATGAAGGAATTGAAACTGAAACATGTTTTCTAAAATCCAATTCATTCACAAGAATAAATGACTGATTCATCAATTATTAAAATAATCGTTAGTTGTACCCCTACCCCTGATCAAATTCATCTAATTGCTGTAACAGAATGTAGACCACCAGCGGTCTACATTCGGTACCAGACTTGGACACGTTTCCAGCAGACGTGTCCTTGAGACAGACTTTTGGCCACCAAATAGTCAGATGCGTCAAGCAGTTGACAAAGGACACACAATTGCTGTGCCAGAACAAAATAGTCTTCCAAATTCCAAAACATCTGCGGCAAGGCTTGCACCTGCATGAAAGAAAATCACGAAACGTCAGATTTTCCGTGCCGTCTATGAAAATAGTCCCTCCTCTCTTTCCTGTGGATCTTTCACTTCTGCCGTTTTCTACTACTCAGGGCCCTCAAATGGAGCCAGTGAGTGCAAAACCTCTGCTTGTAGTCTTCTACTTGTCAGACAAAAGCATTCAAATAGTAGCCTAAGGCACAACTGTTGCACACATACTTGATTTACGGTAACCCTCTAAGACTCAATGTTGTAATATTATGGCTGCCAGGATGGCCGAGTGGTCTAAGGCGCCGCGTTCAGGACCCAGTCTCCCCAGGAGGCCTGGGTTTGAATCTCAAATTTTTTTGGCTGCCAGGATGGCCGAGTGGTCTAAGGCGCCGCGTTCAGGACCCAGTCTCCCCAGGAGGCCTGGGTTCGAATCTCAAATTTCCCCATTGTGGGACTAATAAAGGGCAAATTATTATTATTAATTTAATTTCTTTTTGAGATAGGAATGGCATAACAGATGCATGTTTTGCGTTAATTTTATTTATTTGTTTCATTGTTTGCTGTTCAGTGGATATTCAGTGATAGTTTTGGTTTTGATTTAAAACCTTGACTATAAGGACTGTGGTGACTAGTCACATCCCTCCCCTGACATTGATGATCTCACTCTGTTAATATCAATTTGTCTAATCTGCTGCTTCTCAATTACTGTCTGTTATGCCCCCCCTACCAAGAAGAAAACAATTTGCACACCTCCCACCACCACCCAGTCTCCACTGTGACCATAAAATAGCTTTTTTGTTGCAAAACTAACCCACACCTGCTTTCGCGCTGTGCTGTCTTTCTTAAGATGCTAGCATGCGCGAGCTAGCATGCGCTTGATCGTGCGGTGCACCCCTATGTATGTGTTAAATAAAGAAATAGCATACACAACTGAGACTGTGCCCTTTAACGTGGTGTGCCCTATGGTCATAAAAATACGGTCGGTAAAATTCCTTTAGATTTTTTTTTTGTAGACATCACGTCATTATGGAACTCATTCATCAAATTTGAATTATTATATTGAAATAAATTTTGCAAAAACCTCAAATATTGATTCATGGTTCAGTGTAGTTATCTTATAAATGTGCTTTTCTGTTAAAAGTTGCTAAGTTTAGACCATAATTCATTAATGAATAGCTGCGGTGGGAGCAGCGGCTGTCTCCAGTCCCTGTTCTGGCTGCCCAGCAGCAGCGGCCTTCTTAAGTCTGTTTGCCGGCTGCCCGACAGATGCGGCATCCCTCAGTTCCTGTGCCAGCTCCTCTGCAGAGACAGCCACCCTCAGTTCCTGTTCCAGCTCCTTGGCCGCACCGGCCTCATTCCGACTCTGCCTTGGCGGCACTCGTTCTGTGACCGCCCTCCGACTCTGCCTTGGTGGCGCATGACCTGCGGCCCCATCCGACTCTGCCTCTGCGGTGAACGACCTGGGGCACCATTGGCTCCGGTCTGGTCTATAGGACGGCCACCTGACTTGTTCCATCAGGACCTGCTCGTCTGGCCTTTCGGGCTGACCACCTGGTTGCACCCGTCAGGATCCGTTCGTCTGGCCTCCGGGCCAACCACCTGACTGGACCCATCAGGATACGCTCGTCTGGCCTCCGAGACACCCACCTGACTGTTTCCGTGAGGATCTGCTCGTTTGGCAACTCAGTAGTGGCCATTATCAGCAGCAGTTTGTCTTCTGATGTAGTCCCCACAACATTTTAAACATTAGATAGTGCAACCCCTGCTTAAGAAACCTGGCCTTGATCAAGATGTGCTGACAAATTTTAGACTCATTTCCCAATTGCCTTTTATTTCTAAAATTCTGTTAAGATCTTTCTTGGATGAACACAATGTGATGGAGGTTTTCCAGTAAGGTTTCAAGATGATGCATAGCACAGAGTCAGCCCCGTTACAAGTCTTTTATGATATAGTCCAAGCAACTGGCACTGGAGACTGTGTGTGTCTTGTTTTTGATGGATCTAACAGCAATGTTCTATCCAGTGGAACACAGTATACCTCTGGTTAGTGTACAGCATAAGGCAGGACTTTTTGTGTTAACCTAGGTTGCGCTGAGTCTCACTCTGTCGTTCTATCATATGGCGTACCACCGGGTTCTGTTTTGGGGCCTATTCTGTTTTCACTGTATTTGCTTGGTTCAATCCTTTGAAAACATGGAATTTCCTTCCACTGCAATGCGGATGACATTCGGATATATGTACCGCTGAGCAAAAAGACGTTTCTCCTTAAGACCACTTTGTCTTGTCTAGAGGAAACTAAAGCCCGGATGGGTAACGCTTTATAATAAGTACACGCTAATAAGCATTAGCTAAGCATTTGTAAATAGTGAAGTCATCGTTTATAAAGCATGTTTCTGACTATGAATAATAATAATACAATGAATACAATAATTATAATGAAATGGAGAGGGTCCACACGTTCAAGTTCCTGGGAGTACAGATCTCCGACGACCTTTCTTGGACTCACAACACCACAGCAGTGGTAAAGAAGGTCCACCAGCGTCTGCACTTCCTGAGAGTCCTCAGGAAATTCAACCTGGACAGGAAGCTGCTGCTAGCCTTCTACCACTCGTCCATCGAGAGCCTGCTGACGTACTGTGTCTCCACCTGGTACAGCGGCTGCACTGAGGCGGACAGAGTGAGGCTCCAGAGGACAGTCAAAACAGCGCAAAGGATTATTGGCTGCCCTCTCCCCTCACTGTTGGACATCTACACCGCCCGGTGCCTCAGAAGGGCTCTCAACATCGTCAAAGACAATACCCACCCAAACTCACACCTGTTCGACCTGTTGCCCTCTGGCAGGCGCTACAGATGCATCAAATCGAGGACCAATAGACTGAGAAACAGTTTCTTTCCGAGAGCCATCTCCATTCTGAACTCTCACACACACACGAGAACACCCTTACCTTGCAGAACAGCATCGTGATGTGTTTTTATATACCCTATTCAGTACTAAATTCCATTGCACTCTCTTATTTATTTATCTAATTTATATATTTGTCTGTATTATTGTTGTATTGCACTGGAGAGGGGAGCCCTCTAATCTCGTTGCACACTTGAGTACAATGACAATAAAAGGATTTCTAATTCTAATTTGCATATAGTTTGTAAATCAAACCTACCTATCGTATACTCCCTGCACTTCGGTGCAACCATCACACTGTGGTGGTATGTTGATCCACAAACTGGTGCCCATACCCAGCATCATAAATTCCAAAAATCAGAGTACTTTGTTTTCACAGTCATAAAATTACATTTATTATTTAATAATGTCATGTCATGTCATTAGCCACACCGCTTATCCAGTACAGGGTTGCGGGAGGGTGCTGGAGCCTTTCCCAGCTGACTACGGGCGAAAGGTGCACTACACCCTGAACTGGTCGCCAGCCAGTCACAGGGCAGACATAGATACCGTCACTGAGTGGGAACTGAACCCACGCTGCCCGCACACAACTCGGGCGAGTGTACCACTACACCATCAGTGACTCTTATTTTATGTGTTGAGTATTACTAAATATGAAGATAGAATTTACTAACTTGCCTCCTGTTCTGTCTTCTCCAGAGGGAAGTCCTCCCATTGTTTGCCCATGGGTATTTTGCAGCCACTTCCTGTCCCTAAACGACCATGGTAAATAGCAACTGACTGACTTTGTCACAGGCTTGTCCCTAACCTCCACTGCCACTGGGATGTCACCTTTGATGGTCACCTATGGATACCAGACGCCGCTATTTCAGACCTAGGAACATCAGGTAGCGGTTCCCTTGGTTCATCCCCATCTTCGCCCTTGCCATACAGTGTGGGGGTATGCCAGAGCCGCATTATCCTGTGCGGACCAAAGTAATTGCCACCTGGCTGACAGACACCGTGTTCCTGCCCCAGATTATTTCTTGGGACAGAAGGTCTGGCTCTTGACCCGTGATCTCCCCCTGTTGTCAAATGCGCTATATAAATAAAGTTGTATTATATTGTATTGTATTCAAGTCCATTCTCGAAAGTTGGCCCGAGGTTCATAGTTTACTTTGTCATTGAGAAGATCATCAACCTGTCTGCTGTCTGTCTTAAACTCCCATCTTGTCTCAACGTCCATGTGACTTAACATGTCTGCATTCTGAAGCCCGTGTCCTCCAGTCCACTCGACCCTTCGAATGGTCCACCGCCCTCATTGACAATCAACCGGCCTATATTGTCTAAAAGATTCTGGATGTCCGTTGTCGAGGTCGTGGCATCCAGTACCTACAATGCTGAGGAGCGCTCCGGGATGTCTCGTTCGCTCATCCTGGCCTTCTTTGGCGAGTTGCATCAGTGCTGTTGTTCGATCAAGGTTCTTTCATTGTAGGCAACTGGCTAAGGTGAAGCCCTTTCGTTCTCAACAGCACTTAGAAACAGTAATTCATGACATCATCTAAGCTGGGTCATTGTAATACACTTTATTTTGGAGTCAGCCAGTCCTCCCGCAAGTCTCTCTGCTTTTTGTATTCAAATGTTTAAATGGCCTTGCCCAAGCCTACCTCTCTGAGCTCCTCCACCCCGACACTCCTCCCCAGTGCCTCAAGTTTGCGGACCAGAGGCTACTGGAGGTGCCGAGGACTAAGTGGAGCCGCAGAGGGCATTGAACCTTTTCTGTTGCTGGTCCTTCCCTATGGAATGACCTTCCATTAAATGCCCATTTTTAAAACCCATTTGGTGACACATTTTTATTCCTTGTCTTTTGACTTGAGACTGTTCACTATTCTCCTGTTTTCTGATGTCTACTTTTGTATCATTAATTTGTATTTTAACTTACTGCTTTCACTGTGGTTGTTATTGAATTATTGCTACTTTGTGTTTTACTATATGTGAAGCGCTTTGTGATAGCTGCAACTGTTCTAAAATGCGCTATAAAATAAAGTTGTATTGTATTGAATGTGAATTTGTAACTTCTTTGGGAGGGAACCATGGCTTCCCTTTTTATGATAAGTACAGAGTATAATCATACAACCTCACACAGAATTGTGTCTGTATATATACTTAGATCACTGCTTTGGTAACATTCCAGGCACAGGTTGCATCCTCTCTCATCCTGATGCATGCGGTACCAAAGAAAGGGTGACAAGCTTCAGGTACAGATATGGTGACATTGGTGAGTCCTCCAGCCAACAGGTCAGTTGACCCCTCCCAATAGATGTTCGCAAAGACATGGTTGCACATTTCCCAGGGAAGACCAAGAGGGGACGTTGCAGACACTGTGTTCAGTGGTACACATCCACACGGTGCAGCATCTACAATGTTTGCCTCTGCTTCTTTGGGGAAAAAAATGCTTTGTGAACTATCACAGCAAATTAACATTGTTAAAAAGATGTACAGGATGTAAATATTTGATTTTGTGTTGTTTAGTGTTCATAATGTAAATATTTGATTTAGTATGGTTTGAATAAATGTGATATTTATAAAACTATGATTTTGATTATTGTGTGATTATTACTGATAATATTTAGGTAATATTAAGGCGCTAAATTAACAATCCATCCTGCACGTTAATGCTTCAATGTTCAAACCACCCAATCCCAAGATTGCAAGAATACATTTTCCGAAAAAAAAAAAAAAAAAAACATAAAAATGTAAAAAGAAAAGAAAAATGCCAAAAATGTCTACATCAGATATATTCTCCAACAATGTCTGGATCAGATATTTAATATTATTCACCACAACAACGTTATTGACCAGAGTATTGGGGCAGAAAATGGAGAAAAATAATGGGACCTTAAAATTCTTTTGTTGATTCTATTTTCAGACTGCTCAAAGCATTACTACATTTCTGCGTGCACTGCCATTAGTAGAGTAGAGTAGAACCATTTTATTTCATGAAGAGACTTTAAAATATACAATATGTATATAGTATTATTATATACAATATAGCTTGAACGAATTTGCAAATTCAGCTATTCATTTTGGAACCTATCCGCCGCTATTCATGTTTTTTTTTTACCCATTTATTCACAGATCCGAACACACACTTACTCACATTTTTATGTATTATTTTTTTATTTTAACATATCTTTGCTATGTATGATCAGGCTTGGTTCCCGAATCGACAATGAATGGAACTAAAATGTTAACCTTACTTCAAAAAGGTAATTATTGTCATTGTGTGGTGTTGCTCAATGTTTAGTAGATGTAAGACAAGTGTTTAAGAGTTCATTACCCCCACCCTTCCTCATGTCGACGCCCCTGCCACTTGGGTTGGTTATCGGCTATCATCCAAATGCTTGATATGACACTATTTTCAATGCCGTTGGTTCCACCCTAGGGATGTCCACATTTCTCGACGTTTTAAAAATAGAAATGCCAAATGCCTTTAAGGCGCCACTCCAACATGACTCTTTCAGGATGTCAGTCACCATCTGACATCTTCAAGAATTCACATCATCAACGTGAAAAACACAGGACCAGCACTCAGATGTATGGGTCAAGGAAATATAGGTAAAAATTATTTAATTAGACAAAGACTAACAGATTAAAAATGTAACTCAGTATTAAGTCACAAGTAGTTAGAATGCACTCCTTTCTTCACCTTGCAGTCAAAAAAAGTCATCAATTATTTGACTGGTATGAATAACTTAAGGTAGATTCAATTACCGTATTTTCGCAGTCATAGGACGCAACACCTGTTGAGGGTGCTATTTCTGTCTTTGAAGCACACACTGGGTGCGCCGCCTACAAGGCTGCTTTAGCTCAGCTGCTTTTAGCATAGCAATAGCTCGGCTGCTCACGCTGACTCAGCCCTTGGCAATTCACTTTGCCTCAATACCATAAGCAATCGCCACATTTCAAAGACAGTTGCCATGATACCATTGACAATCACTATCATTAACAATGACTCTAACCAATAATAGGTATCATAGCAATAGTCTACAAGACTACGTCAGGGGAGGGACTTCACTGGTCACCACACTCCTTAGAGTCACGGTTTAAAAAAAAAAAAAAAAAAAAAAAAACTCAGCATACAAGCAAACAATTCAGTTACATTTAGTTACTCAACAGTTAAACCAAAACAAAAGAAATACAATAAAATGTAATTTATTTACTTACTTATTAACTTAAAGGAGGACAAGATCCAAGATGACCCATTTTTACTAACAAGCTCAGTTTATATATTTTTGTGATCAGGAAACTGAAATTAGTTATTTTCTTTTTTATCCAATCATTTCATTTTGGAGAAATTAAGAAATAATTGCCGACTTGAAAAACGCCTACTTTTAATGGGGAATATGGCCACCCTCCCCCCAACGTCCCCTTCCGCCACCCACCTCCAGGGTTCATCGATGAGGAGTTGATCCAAAATCGACACCAACTCGCACCCCGACACTGACAACTTCATGAATTGGCTGCAAGCGGTGGTGGACGCAAATGTGCATGAGTGGCAACAGCCAGGCATCCCCGGTAAAAAGCTAATTTTGTCGTGCTAACGTCGTCTGTCTTGCAACCAAAAGCTAATTGCTACCCTGAGCTGCGCTGTTAATTTGAACTCGGCCAAAGAACGTACTGTTGTTTTTTTGTTTTCACAAAATTTTGTCTAACTAAATGTCTGAAATATAACCAGTTGGGGTTTGAGTGCACATTCTTGCTCTTGTCCGCTACGTCCTGTGTAAGTGGAGAATCAATCGGCACAATATTTTTGAATTTGTGGCGGTGATCACATCAGCTCACGCTTGATGTTAATCATTCCAAACTATTGTGCAGAACACTTTTATACTTTCACAGGTTGAAGAAGACAAGCAGCAGCTATGAACAGAAATTTTGTATTTTAATCAATGCGTATTTATACATAAGGCAAATGCTACATTACCAATATAGCAGACGTTCTCAGACCGGTACACGGAAACGGTTGACGTCATCATGATGAGGAGGTTTGAGGTTTCGCACCTCAATGTACTGAGTTTTTAGGTCTACGCAATAATAGGTCTCAAAATTATACATTTTAATCAATATACCTTTGCTGATGGACAATGATTTTATTGACATAATTAGGGCAGGGCACACATAGATGAACAACCATCGCTCACCTAGCGACAATCACACCTAGGGACAATTTAGAATGTCCCACCAACCTGCCATGCATGTTTTTGGAATGTGGGAGGAAACCAGAGTACCCGGCGGAAACCCACGCGTGCACGGGCAGAACATGCAAACTCCACACAGAAAGGCCGGAGCTGGAATCGAACTCATGACCTCTGCACTGTGAGGCCATCGTGCTAACCAGTCTCCACCGTGCCGCCCCTTAAGTCGATATATAAGTCAATAACACCATACTTTTCAGGATTATTTTTCGCATGTTCGATGAAGAGGTAGTGGTAGCCGTTCTGCTACATGGTTACTCAAATTCTGTACCCAGACTTTGTGCAGTTCATGCTTGCAAAGCACTTTGTGCTTTGAGATTGTGGATTAACATCTCAAACAACATGGTGTTATATGTTGTAAGGTTCAGTTTGTTTTTCACTATCCCCATCCAGTTTTTTCACTTACGATCCAATGACATCTTTATTTTATTATTATTATTTATTTTTTACTTTAATACAAAATATGTTCCAAAACTGTGATGTCACTGAGTAATGCAATAACAATTATTACTCTGAAAATTCACTAGAAAGCACGATTTGAAGCGTACACCCACCGGCATCTACCCAACCAAGTAGATTTCAAATCTGTGGGAAACACAGATTTTATACATGAATAAAATGAATTCTTCTGTTTGATTTGTGAGATTTCGTATATATATATATATATATATATATATATATATATATATATATATGTTTGATTTGTTAGATTTCGTATATATATATATATATATATATATATATATATATATATACGAAATCTAACAAATCAAATAGATGAATTCATTTTGGAGAAGGAATAAAGTCAGTCAAATGTGGTCTTTAAATATGCTTTCACCAATATGCTCACAAGAATTTCCAATAATGAGCTCTGCAACATGCAAAAACCTTGCAAAACCGCTGAACCAAAATGGAATGACAAATTCCAAACAGCAAAGTTGCTGACCAACGTGCTGAACAAAAAGCATTTCAATATATCCGCATGACACGGTGGGCCACTTCATTAGGTACACCCGTACCGTTTGATAAAATGCCAGAATTACATGGAGAGCTGTACCAAATATTTCGTTTATTTGGCGACATCAGAGGGTCCAAATATTAGGAACTGCTCATGTCATGTGTGCTTAATAAAGTGACATCCACCGGCAGTCTGACTATCACGCATAAGCACTGCACGCACACACGCACGTACACACAAGGACATGTTTGTGCAGAAATGTCAAAGTTTCCTGGGCAATCGTTCCACTTCCAGATTCCTACCTGCTTGCCTCCAATCCGTTGACGACAGCTCCTCCTTGGGTTAAATATGCTCCGTTTTCCGCACCCCACCTCTGGTGGTCGTCCGGTCTCCACTCTCTCGGTTGCACCTTCCTCAGACACGATGAGGAGCGTGCCAGGAGTACGGATGTCGGGAAGGTTGTTTTTTTTTTAAATATATATATTTTTTTGGTGGTGGGGTGATGTGATGCACTGCCTCCTCTTCCTCCCTCTCCTCCTCTTGTAGGTTTGTGGCGATCACACTGCGTCAGGCTGCCCCTCCTCTCTCTCTCTCTCGCTCTGTCTCCCCCCCCCCTCTCTCTTTCTCTCTCTCTCTCACTTGCCTTAACCATGTATCTCTGGTGATTGAAGTTTCCGCCATAGGATGACAGGTATGGATTTTTTTCATGTTTACTTTTACAAACTTTTATTTAAAATGTTCTCATAAAAACTACTTACACCCTAAAACGGATTGGTTAAATGTAACCAAAAGAATGGTTATATTTGACCAATCAAGCTTTTGGTTATCACAACCAATCTCGAATGGTAGAGTTTTCAACCAATCTATAGTTGTCATTTTAAGATATTGGTTAAAGGAGGACAAGACTCACAATGCCCCATTTTTCACTAACAAGCTCAGTTTATATATATTTTTTTGATCCGGAAACTGAAATGAGTCATTTTTATCTACTCATTTTGGAGAAATAAGGAAATAAGTGATGACTTAATGACTTTTAATGAGGAACGTTGCCACGCCCCCCTCCGCTCTCTCCATGTTTCGGCAAGTCATGAAAGGGACTGATTCCAAACGCGCTATTGGAAATCACTGCAGCATTGTCCAAAAAAGGTGATCAATTGGCACCAAAATTTATGAGGACATCCCTACTTATGACCACTTCAACATATCAAAACGATTAACCTCTCCGTGGATGATTTTTATAAGAATGAGGAACTGTGGGCGTGAGCAGAGGTACATTCATAATTGCTGGGAGGAACGCACACTACTTCTTTGCTGAGCACCTTGGGAACGCACAGCATCAAAGTACCAGTCGGGATATTTACGGAGACTGAAGTGGGAATTAGTAGACATGCATTTTTATTTGGATGAGGAGTTTTTCGACTGTAGGCGACGTAACTCCAAAGCGCTGTTTTATTCTTTGGAAGGTAACAGCTCCGGACATACACCATTCATGGAGAGTTCCAATGTGGCCACACTCGGCTGTGGAGTTGGCCTCCTCCCTGGAACCTTTTGTTCGCTGAACATTGACGCTCCTGAAGCGGCCCCGCGATGCGCACCGTTCAAGAAGACCACCTCCAGGGTTCATCGATGAGGAGCTTATCCAAAATCAATGCAGACTCGCACCGTGACGCTGACAGCTTCATGAATTGGCTGCAAGCGGTAGTGGACGCAAACATGCATGAGTGGCAACAACCAGGCACCACCAGCACCAAGTCGTCGGTAAGACGCTAATTTTGTGCTAACGTGTCTGTTTAGCGACCAAAAGCTCATTGCTGCTCTGAGCAGTACTGTTAGTTTTAACACCGTCGAAGAACGTTCTGCTGGTACTCGTGGTGGGTGGAAGGTGTAAACATCATTGCCTGGCTGTCTTCTCACACTTAACAAAAGATTAGTGTTGCAGTATGTAATCCAAATGCGAGATGCTGATGTAAAATCCTAAAACTGGCTGGAAACCCTAATTTGAAATGCTACCTCAGGTTTGAAACCTTCATTTTAAATGCCAAACCTGTCACCCTAAAGTGTGTGTGCGTGCGTTTCTGTGCGTGTGTGTGTGTGTGTGTGTGGGCGAGCTTGTGCGACTGGCTACGTGCCACCAAACATGTTCTGACATTATTATGTCTCAAGTTAATGACTCGTCTGCTAACTGCATCCCTGAGCTGGGCAGTCTGTCGCAGGGGCAGAACGGAGGTTTGGAGGGTGACAAATTTGAAAAAAGGGTTTGATTAACAAATGCCAGAGTTAGATTTTAGTCCGGCCCACGAATCGTCCCTTGTGAATGTGATGTGTTCGCGAGGCGGCCAAAAAGTTCATCTCAACGATTGCCTCAGAACGCATCAAAAGCGCCACTACCAACTGTTTGTGTAAGAAGAGACGTGAGACAGCAGCGTGCGTTCAAGCATGCCAGTATTTCATTATTCTGACATCACGTAACCCGTGCCTCCCACCTGGTTGTGAAAGCACAGTATTTTGTTTTTTAAGCAGTTTTTTGTTTCTTTTTAATTTTCAATAAACAAACTTCAAACACAAAATATTCATCCCCTGAAGTCAACTTTCACTTAACTTAGAATAATGGTAAATGTCCTTCAGGAGGAGATTCAAAAATTTCTCAAGACTCTTGGCTTAAAGGGCGGATGAACCCGCCATTTGTTATTTGTATCATAATTCCTAATAAATCAACTTTACGCGGAACCAAATGAAAAAAAAATACATCCTTCACGCATGACCTTTCCCGCTTGTCTCCTCAAACTCTTCGAATGTTGATAGATTCAGGAGCCGATAACAACTTCATCCAATACAAATTTTTCCAGGTCAGCTAAGTTTCCCGTGACTAGCCTTGACTTCCTCCAACCTGTGCAATCAGTGCAATTGACAGAAGTCCACTTGAAACCCTAACCAACCACACAATCAATCACCCCGTCTCTTACTATCTCAGGAAACGACCAAGAGCACATCAAGTTCCTCCTCCTTCGCTGTCCCTCGTCCCCGATAGTCTTGGGTTGCCCTGGTTAAGACTGCATAATCTGCACATCGATTGTTTGTTTTTTTTCTCCCAAGTCCTCCTGTGGGCCCATTCTTCAAAATTTGCTTGTCATCCTGGAGTTAACCAAACACTCACCTTCATTCAGCAGCCCAGGATGTCAAGGAGTTTGTTGCCTGACACTGATGACTTGCTGTCAGCTTGGGTAGGCTTTAAGATGGAGCGAATGGGTGATGGGAAACTAGAGTAGAAATTAATCAGACTATATATTACTAGAGAATAGATTACTCTTATTTATTTATTGATTCATTCATTTTTCAAGCATCTTAATGGTTTGTAGTTCAAGTGATTGTTTTGATAACTGCTGAACTATTAAAAGTAAAGGCAAACATCCAAGACTCATTTAAAACAGTTTGCAATAAAAATTAAATAATCAAAACTGTGTATGTATCCAATTTACAATTCTGAGGACATCTAAATATTGTCCGTATGACGTCACCATAATCAACAAAAACTGAAAGTTCCCAATGCTGCTTTAAATTGATAAACTTGTCCCAGAGGTTTGGTCAGATTCTAAACTTTAACGCCAAAAACTAGGTGGGTGGATGATGTTAAAATGGATAATTTCACATATCTATCAGAGATATAAAAATAAAAATGCTTAAATTGCTTTTATCTTGGTGGCCTTTGAACTTTGAGGTCCAGTTTGCTACATGTGATGTCGCTATGTCAAGAAGTATGAACATGTAAAGCCGAGTTCTTCATTCTTGTTCCCTCTGCCCTGCCTGTTTTTCATCTCTCCTAGCTACAACATATCTGATCGGACCTCGAGGAACAGAATTGAAGACCCCTGATGTGTGCGCATTTGTGTGTGGGTGTGTGTATTATACTCAAACTAAGAGCCCAGCAATTGGAGAAATCATGAAACCAATCATCATAATTATGCTTAACCCTCACCGCCCTCTCCCAAAGCAATATTAGGTGATCAAACATCTGTCAGCATTCTTCGCACAGACGTACACGCACTGACTGGTGTCCGCACAAATCTCACTGGCTGGCTGGCAGGCTCTCACAATGTTTTTAGGTCAATGACAAGAAGACCATTCAACATACATATACACAGTGGTGTGCACAAGCTCAAAGGCAAACACGCTTCCTGCTGATACTGTCAACAAAGACTCCTAGGGACAATTTCAAAGAGGCTTTATAGGCACTTCGTGGAGCTGACATGATAGTTTTGTGGTTTATGGCAAGACATTAGACTGATATCAAAATTCAAATGTCTTTCAATTTAGCGCTGGCAAACTGTCTGGTCTCAACGCTTCCAATTTGGAAGCAATCAGACAATTTCTCCAAGACAAGTTTGCCATTGAAAGACCCCTGGAAATAGACAAAAAACAATATTAAAAGGCTACCAAAATAGCAGACATTGAGGTTTTTTTTTTTTTCACCCATGGGCTCTTGAGACTTTTGGGTGGGTCTGCGCATGATACATTCATATTCTTTTGGAACCTCACATATTCTTTTGCAAGTTCACATTTCACATCAAGCCGAAAAAACGTAGGTTGCAAAAGAAAATGTGTTTTATATATATATATATATATATATATATATATATATATATATATATATATATATATATATATATATATATATATAGTGAGAGAGAGAGAGAGATCAATGGTGGGCGGTCAGGGCTTTCAAGGCCTTCTCTGCTGGCCCAACATAATCAAGAAATCTTGATCATATTCTTCACATGGATGTCATATTATATCCTAGTGTTGAATTTTTAGGTTAGAGATTTTTATCCAATCAGAATTCCGCAAGCTTGTGAAGTCAGGAAGAGTTCACATACCAGTAGCACGCGTCATTCGGCCGAGGCCTTCAGATACAATCGTGCGGGCATCTGTTTCCACCGTTGCGATAGCCAATCAGATCACAAGTTGGTTACAGTGAGCCTTCTCGCTGGCCTTACGCTGAGGGTGATGAAATCGTTTTGTGATTGGATACTCACTCGTGAGGGGATGCGCTGTGCGGAATCAACACACCCGGAAGTCGTAACTGGCGACAGTTCGAAAATGTAAAATATATTTTTTAAACCACAATGGCCGAAGGAGGGAAAAGCGTGGATTTAATTGTAGCAGTGTTGTTTTGGGCAGGGATTTTAGATTTAGTTTTCGTCTTCGTCATTTGGACAAAAATGCTTCTTAGTTTTCATCAGATTTAGTCATTCCTATTCGTGATGGTTTTAGTCTAATTTTAGTCGACGAAAACTCACAAAGGTTTTTGTCTGTTTTAGTCGACGGAAACGCAAAAAAAAGTTTTAGGCTAGTTTTTGTAAATTTATTAGACCAAAACTCAAAGAGGTTTTAGTCCGTTTTAGTTAAAAATAGGCATACAAGGTTTCCACCTATTAGCAAAGACTTTCTGATCGACTACTAAGGATTATTACAAACAGATAACATCACAGCAGAATCAATGCTCATCGCTCCAAAATAAGCCGAGAACCAAAACGTTTTATTTGGCAACTGTTATGGCTTTATTTCACTTAAAGAAACATAAAATAAAAATGTTTTAACAACATAGACTTGTAGTAGACTGGTTCTATAGTACAGTAGCACAAGTACAAACTCTATCAAACATAAGTCTTGTTTACTTGTACCAGCTTGTGGTTATCAGAGTGAAGTAGCCTTGCAAGTGTCACTGTCGCCATGGTCATGCACAGCTTTCCACCACCTTATACAGATGTGCGAATGGGAGCGTGGAGTTAGGCACGAGCTCACTGGCGTAATCATATGGTCAGTGCAGGGGTAATGATTTAGCGCAATCTTTGCTGAAAAGATGTCATTGATCATGAATTACTCCAGGTCCATTATCTAAACAAATGACTTCGACCTAACAACCCAAGTTTGCGACCAAGATAAAAGAATTGTATTAGCCAGTATACTAGTAGGCTAGTGAGGTATTGACTGCTTGTTTGCCTAGATTGGCTTGGCTTGACGCGTTGGCGGCTTTGTTACCTGTGATTGCTTTGCTATGTTATTCACCAAAGTGTCCATGAGTAGCTTGTTAAAAGGTAAGGCTTATTTATCAATCGTCAATCTTAAAATCAATCTAAAACACGATCCATAAAGTTGTACACGCTCCGCCCAAGCGGTCAAAAACCTGTATGCCCTTTAAGTCCGTACCTGGGCACACTTTCTTCTTCTTCCCTTTTATATAATCAGTCAGAGCGCCACACAGTGCTCAACAAAAGTAATACACACACACATTTGACCCCTATTTGGCGTCTACAAGAATCATCTGCCTCAGAATCAACAAGGGCACGACCACGGATACTGATGTCGAGTCAAAAAATATGGTCAGTGCAGGGGTAATGATTTAGCGCAATCTTTGCTGAATATATGTCATTGATCATGAATTACTCCAGGTCCATTATCTAAACAAATAACTTCGACCTAACAACCCAAGTTTGCGACCACCCCGGGATCGATAAAAGAATCATCTGCCTCGGAATCAACAAGGGCACGGATACGGATACTAAGTCAAAAAATTTCCCATCCACCTCAAGTCTCTTAGTATCGTCAATTCTCATGTCCATTTGTCCTTGGCCCAAGAGGCTTGAGTTATTTTCCCCGAGTCATGGTGATCAATGTGGCAGGTGGTAACCGACTTATAGAATAGAATCCACCTTGGATTGGTGATTCCGCCCGATGTGAAGGTTTTTTCGGTTAGGATGACACACGATGGCCAATCCATCCATCCATCCATTTTTCTGCCGCTTATCTGGGGTCGGGTCACGGAGGGCAGCAGCTTCTGCAGGGACACCCAGACATCTCTCTCCCCAGCCACATCTTCCAACTCTTCAGGAGGGATCCCCAGGCGTTACCAGGCAGCCATTAGACATAGTTTCTCCAGTGTGTCCTGGGTCGTCCTCGGGGGCCTCCTGCCGGTGGGACATGCCCGGAACACCTCACCAGGGAGGCGTCCAGGAGGCATCTTAATCAGATGCCGAGCCACCTCATCTGGCTCCTCTCAACGTGGAGAAGCAGCGGCTCGACTCTGAGTCCCTCCCGGATGACCAAGCTACTCACCCTATCTCTGAGGGAGAGCCCGGACACCCTGCGGAGGAAACTCATTTTGGACGCTTGTATCCGAGATCTTGTTCTTTCGGTCACGACCCACAGTTGGTGACCATAGGTGAGGGTAGGAACGTAGAACGACCGGTAAATTGAGAGTTTTGCCTTTTGGCTCAGCTCCTACTTCACCACGACAGACCGAGACAGTGTCCGCATCACAACAGGCACTGCACCGATCCGACGGTCGATCTCTCGCTCCATCATCCCCTCACTCGCGAACAAGATCCCAAGATACTTGAACTCCTCCACTTGGGGAAGGATCTCGTCCCCCACCCGGAGAGGGCACTCCAACCTTTCCTGACAGAGGACCATGGTCTCAGATTTGGAGGTGCTGCTCTTCATCCCAACCCCACACTTGGTTGCAAACCGTTCCAGTGAGAGTTGGAGATCACGGCTTGAAGAAGCCAACAGTACCACATCATCTGCAAATAGCAGAGATGCAATACTGAGGCCACCAAACCAGACCCCTGATTGTCTCGACTGCGCCTAGAAATTCTGTCCGTAAAAGTTATGAACAGAATCAGTGACAAAGGGCAGCCTTGGAGGAGTCCAACCTTCACAAGAAAACAATTCCGGCTTACTTCCAGCAATGCGGACCAAACACTGACATTGTGGTACAGGGAGCGAACAGCCCGTATTAGTGGGCTTGGTACCCCGTACTCCCGAAGCACACTCCATAAAACTCCTCGAGGGACACGGTCGAACGCCTTCTCCAAGTCAACAAAACACTTATAGACTGGTTGGGCAAACTCCTATGCATCCTCGAGGACCCTGCTACGAGTGTAGTGGTCCACTGTTCCACGGCCAGGACAAAAACCACACTGCTCCTCCTCAATCTGAGATTCAACCTCCAGACGGACCCTCCTCTCCAGTACCCCTGAATAGACCTTGCCAGGGAGGCTGAAGAGTGTAATTCCTCTGTAATTGGACCACACCCTCCGGTTTCCCTTCTTAAATAGGGGTACCACCACCCCGGTCTGCCAATCCAGAGGTACTGTCCCCGATTTCCATGCAATGTTGTAGAAGCGTGTCAACCATGACAGCCCCACAACATCCAGAGCCTTTAGGAACTCCGGGCGGATCTCATCCACCGCAAGGGCTTTGCCACCAAGGAGCTTGTTAACCACCTCGGTTACTTCAACCCCAGAGATAGGTGAGTCTACCACGGACTCTTTAGCAACCAACAAAGCCGTATTTCACTTGGCTTGAAAAGTGAGAAACATTGAGAAGGGACCACAGATGGGGGAATCCCCCTTCCAGTATGACCAGGCTGCAATGGATGCCAAGTGGGCAACATTTGACACATAAAATGATGCTGTACAATGTTAGCTGAGATAATGTGAGAGTCAATCAAAGGTAGTGCTGCAGGAAGATGACTTCAGTGGAGCGGGTTCTCGTCCAGTTGATCAGGGCTGAAATATCTATTGCAGCACTTCCGAGGATGTGGTCAGCCTTCGATCTCCGGTCAGTTGCTGTAGAATCAGAACAGCCACTTCCTAGTGAATCACCATTGCCTAATTCCCTACCCAGGGTATTAAGGACAGAAAAGAGAACAGAAGTAGTATGCAGGCCAACAGGTAATTCAACTAAGTACTGAAATATATAAGTCAGTAAATCAGATGAAGCGCTGCATGAAGACGACTTTGGCAGAGCAGGTCCCTGCCTGGTTGGTCAGTGCCGTAAGCTTCATAGCGGGTCACCATCACCAAATTCCCAAGCCGGGAAAGAGTGGGCTGAAAAGAGAAGAAGCGGGAGAAAACAGGGCAACAAATAATTTGAATTGGATGCTAATGTATTTTCAGTGAAGTTTCTGCAAAACAACTAGACAAGCCTGCACAAATGAATCAACCAGCCAAGATTGTCTTTGTCACTCACGAGGAGCAGTGCGCCAAACCTCTCAGTGAGATGGCCCAGAGAAAAGCTAAAAGCTCTCCTGCTCCCGTGCGTTTTTTTTTGTATTGCAGCACAGCAAAGCAATTTGAATATGCAAACTCATACAGAATGGAAAAAATGAACACTTTGACTTTTCACCCGTCCACACTGTAATGCAGTGTTGTCCACATTAGCTTAGAAATTACACTGGCTGAAGCGGGTAGTCTGGACCGTTGATTCCAGGCAGAAAATCAGGACACTGGAATATCTTGAATGCTTTAATGTCAACAAGAGGAGTCACATATATTTGGAAGTGTATGGATACGTGTATGAATGTGTGAGTGCATGTGCGCGTGTATGCCTGTGGGTGCGCATAAGTGCGTATATATGTGTGTGTGTGTGTGTGTAGGTGTGTGGTCTGAAACAGAAGAAAACAATATGTCTGAATTAATATGAATATAGACCAAAAGTGATCATAAATCCACATTCACATTACAATGACATAACAGTACAACACGGCAATAATAGCGCCCGCCGGGTGCTGTGACGGCACAGTTTTAATTTTGGCACTGACTAATCCCCGGAGCTCATCGCCACCCGCGGCGACGCAAACGAAGCAATGCTTGCGGCGAAAGTTGCCGAAACGAGAAACAATTAACATATTTGGAACACATATATTAACAATACGTAACACAACCGGAATACTTACTTTTAATCAGTTAACGCACACCAATGGGTGCCACAAGAGGAGCGGAAGTGTTACTTTATTATGAGACCTAATATTGCGTCGATGCGGAACAAAGCTTTGGTTCCCCCCCCCCCCCCCAAGTCTTTCTTACACAGCCGCCCCCAATTGTCTGTCAGGATAATTGTCCATCCTCAGGAAGACTGCTGCGATCGTTGTTGTCATCTTCGCTCATCCGAGGAAGAGGGATCAGCCAGATGACTGGTCGGATGTAGATCTTCTCCTGTACCTTGACAGCAGCCGTATGTACCTGGCCATCTGTCGCAGGGAAAGTCTGTTACGGTGCCCGCTGGCTAGAATGCTCTTGGGAAACGAGGATCTACGATGAGGACCACCTGACCAACACTGAACCCCTTGGAGTCGGATTGCCACTTCTGATGACCTTGCAGACCAGGTAGATAGTGACGGACAAAGGATGACCGAAAGTTGTCAGCAAGCACCTGGCTGTGTCGCCACCGACGTCGCCCAAGAAGGTCTTCACTGTCGTAGATGGCTTGTGGAAGTGATGAATCTCTGCGTCCCATGAGCAACATATTTGGTGTTATGGGGTCAGGATCAGTGATGGTGGCTTGGCATTCAGGATACCTTCTACTTCGACGAGTAGTGTGGCTCCAGAATCACTTGTTCTTTCAGGGCGACTCTCAAGGAAGCTTTAATCGACCTCACCTCTCTCTCCCATGTTCCTTCGAAGTGCGGGGATGCTGGAAGATTAAATCGGAACTGTATCTTCTGCTCTGCGAGTTTTGCTTGAAGCGGAGAGCTCATTGCCTGGAAAGCCTTCTGGAGTTCGCGGCAACCACCAGTAAAGTTCGTGCCGTTATCGCAAAGAATCTCAAATGGCCTCCCTCGGCGGGTTATAAAGCGGCGAAGGCAGAGCTAAAAGGCGTCAGAGTCTAAGCTCTCGGGGAGGTCCAAGTGGAGGCATCTTATGGTCATGCATTTGAATAAAATGCCCCATCCTTTCTCTTGGCGACAACCTATCTTTATAAGGAACGGGCCAAAACAGTCAACACCAACTGAATAGAAGAGAGGTTTGTAGAGGCTCAGCCTTGCGGGCGGAAGATCTGCCATTCTTGGACTCTGGGTTTTAGCTTGCCAGAACTGACACTCACGGCAGCCATACTGGTGCTTGCGGATTGCTTTGCGCCCTCTTCGGATCCAGAATTGGCGCCGGAGTTCTGCCAGGATGCATTCTGCGCCGGCATGGTGGAGCCTTTCATCACAGTCCTGAATGAGTAACTTTGTGAGAGGGTGTGCTGGTTCCATAACGATTGGATGGATGGTTTCAGCTTCAAGATCGGTATCTCGTCGAAGCCTCCACCCAACACGGACGAGGCCAGTTTCTTGCTCGTACTCCGGCGCAAGGGAACTGAGTCTGCTTCCTGAAGGGAGTGGGCGCAGCACCATAAGGGTCTTAACTTCAGCTGGGAAGGAATCAGCTTGGGTGTGAACTAACAAGGCCCTCTCGGCGCTGGTAAAGTCTGAAGCCTTGATTTGAGCGTCGGGGTTAGCCGCCCCATGACGGGAGTGCACGGTAGCTTTGACCAGTTCTGTCCATGTTGAGAACTGGCTAGGGTCAGGTAGTTGGCGGCGAGGTAGCTCGGCGACTGCTCAGATGAAGCTACTTTTCTTGAGCTCGGTTTTATCTGGTGAGACCTCTGTGTCAATGCGGAACAAAACTTTGGTTCCCCCCAAGTATTTCTGACACACACGCTTCCTATTATTCTAACGGTTTCAGCTTACAAGACATCATTGGTTTACACTTCTGTTAAGTTTGAGCTCGACCAGTTTACTGTTGGAGAAGTGCACCTGTTTTGTGGCTTTCTGTTGAACTACCAGCACAGACACTTCTGTTAATTCTGAACCACTGAGAGGTACATGTTTTTTGTGACCTTCTATTGACCTGTAAGCATAGTTTTGAAACATGATAACATGACAAACTTAATTTCTTTAACATGTATATAAATAAGTTGATCAGATGACACGCTGCAGAAGGATTGACTTCAGTGGAGCAGGTCAACCTGGACAGGAAGCTGCTGCTGGCCTTCTACCACTCGTCCATCGAGAGCCTGCTGACGTACTGTGTCTCCACCTGGTACAGCGGCTGCACTGAGGTGGACAGAGTGAGGCTCCAGAGGACGGTCAAAACAGCGCAAAGGATTATTGGCTGCCCTCTCCCCTCACTGTCGGACATCTACACCGCCCGGTGCCTCAGCAGGGCTCTCAATATCGTCAAAGACAATACCCACCCAAACTCACACCTGTTCGACGTGATGCCCTCTGGCAGGCGCTACAGGTGCATCAAATCAAGGACTAATAGACTGAGAAACAGGTTCTTTCCAAGAGCCATCTCCATTCTAAACTCTCACACACACGCACGACCACCCTTACCTTGCAGAACAGCAACGTGATGTGTTTTTATATATCCTATTCAGTATTATTTTCCATTGCACTCTCTTATTTATTTATCTAATTTATATATCTATCTGAATTATTGTTGTATTGCACTGGAGAGGGGAGCTCTCTAATCTCGTTGCACACTTGAGTACAATGACAATAAAGGGATTTCTGATTCTGATTCTGATTTCTGAAGTCCTTAATCCAGATGCGTGTAAGGGCAGGGAGGCCGAGAATGTCCAGTTTGGCGACGAGGATGTCCGGGATGATTGTGTTGAATGCCGAGCTGTAGTCCACAAAGAGCATCCTTGCATAGCTCTGCTGTTGTTCCAGGTGGCCCAGCACAACATGCAGAGCAGTGTCGATGGCGTCCTCAGTGGATTAGCCCGGTATGCAAACTGGTAGGGGTCCAGAGAGGGAGGAAGGCAGTCCCTGATGTGCTGGAGAACCAGCCTCTCGAAGCACTTCATGATGACTGGTGTGAGAGCAACAGGACGGTAGTCATTCAGGAGGTCGTCGGGTGACTTTTTGGGGACAGGAATAATAGTGGAAGTTTTCAAGCAGGAGGGGATGACTGCTTGAGCCAGGGAGCGGTTGAAGACCCTGCAGAAAACATGTGACAGTTGGTGGGCACATGCTCTGAGGACCTTGCCTGGTATTCCGTCGGGTCCAGTAGCCTTCCTGGGGTTATTAGCCAGGAGCGCGCGCCTCACATCGTGTTCCTCTACGGTGATTGGGGGGGAGTTGAGGCATGAAGTGTGGGGGTGTGACGGTTGGGGCGAGTCAAAGCGAGCGAAGAAGCAGTTAAGCTCCTCTGCCAGCGATGCACTCGGGTCTACAGAGGTCGTGCTGCTGCCTCGGAAGTTGGTGATGCTCCGTAGACCCTGCCACACCTCCCGTGGTCTGTTGCTGGCAAGGTGGGCCTCCAGCCTCCTCTTGTAGTTTGCCTTGGCTAGCTTGATGCCTTTGCTCAGGTCAGCACGAGCCACCCTGTACTGGGCTTTGTCGCCTGACCTGAAGGCAGCGTCACGGGCCTTGTTGTTGTATGACTTACATTTGCTCCATGTTCAGCACTTTGTATACAGTGGTGGTTGTCATAAAGTACTTGAGTTGAGTCTTACCTGCCCCTGTCATCTACTAAGTTTAGGCGCCTGACTGGTAGTGGCCACCATTTGCACCGTCCAACCCACGACACCATACGGCCGTCCCCGACTTCCTTCATGTCGTGTTGAGGCACGTGATGGACGACGAAAACCCCACCCACCCCCCAACCCATACACACACGCACACACACACACACACACACACACGCATGCGCACGCACGCACACACGCACGCACACACACACACAGACACGCACACTCACGCACACTAGTGGCAGGCCATGCATTTCACACGTATGCCTTCAGTGAAGTTCTACTCAGCCCAACTTGAATAAACACCCCTTGTAACTCCTTCCGCAGGCACGGCAAACACAAATGGTTTTCTTTTGGATTACGGGTTTAATAAAGGCATCTTATTCCATCACACCGTGAATACTGTACACAAATAAATAATACAATTGACACAAGTTACATTCATAGAAACAACAAAGTAACTAACAATGTCACAAACTGAAAACAATATAAAAACAAAAATATAATACCTCGTTGGCTGCTGCCGCAAAAGAGGGAATTGAAGGGTCATAATGGTTGAGGTGATTGCTTGTCCATGTCTCTATTCTTAATAAATCTTGACTGAAGTGACCGCAGGGTCAAACCAGTTGATCGTCTTTGCACGTGTGGGGCCAAAACCAGGAAGTATTTAAAGACGAAGCAGAAGGTAAGGGCGTGTCCCCCAAACAATGCAATACTATGTATATAATTAAATGCTACTAATATGCAAATTACTTAACTACATAAATTAACTATACATAAAATCAATTATAAATAACTAACAATGAACAAATAAATTAAATCCATGCCCAATTATGGCTAAATTTACACCCCTCATAACACCGTCATTTATGACACCACGGCTACAGAAATAAAATACACTTCTCCCTCCTTTGGCCATTCTGTGTTAAAAAAGCAAGAATATATTTTAGATTTTTAAACGGTCGCCGGGAAAGACTGTCTGGTGCTGATTTACGCATCGTGCCGCCACACAAGTGAGTATCGAATCACAACGCCTTCGCACCTTCAACGTAAGGCCTGCAAGAAGGCGCACTGTAACCAACTCGTGATTGGAAGTAAACTTTTATCCGAAATATGACCATGATTTCTTGATTATGTTAACAGCAGAGAAGGCCTTGAAAGCTTTGACTGCCCACCACTGACACACACAGTTCCACGCGCACACAGATACATACGCACCCCCCCCCCCCCCACACACACACACACCCCACACAATTCTTGGGCCGAATTTTGCTCCCAGTACGTCCCTGCGGTCATTTGTTGTATTTTTTCTTTACGGCAAATTTTTGGATCTCTGCAGATACTGTGTGTGGGTCGGGAGTGGGTGTGCGTGGCCATGTGTGTTTTGAGTGTCTATGTCAAGGTCCTTGAGTGTGAGAGCAGGGTCCAGAGGCCCAGCCCCATCCAGTTTCTTTAAGGGGTGACTATCACCCTCCACTAGACCCCTTCCCACCCTCACCAGCGGCCTTAATACATCGTTCCCCACGGCCAAAGGAAAAGCACAGCTGCACATGCTTGTAATATGATTTGGGGTCAACGTATGTGGGCCAGTGAAGAGAGGCTAAGATTGGGCTGATGTGATCTGTCTTCCGAGCGCAAGTTAAAAGGCGATCGGCAGCATTTTGGACCAATTTGAGGCACTTGAGCGAGGACTGGCTGACTCCAAAGTAAAATGCATTGCAGTAATCTAGCCTAAATGAAACGAATGCATGGATTACTGTTTCTAAATTGGGAAAGAAAGGGCTTCACAAGCTGCCTAAGATGAAAAAAGATGCATTGAACAACAGCACTGATTTGCTGCTCTAACTTAAAACCACTGTCTCATTTAAAACCTAGGTTGAGACTGTTGGTTTTAGATAAGATGCCAGAGGGCCAAGTTAAACAGGTTGCGAGTAGAAGGGCCACTGGGACCGAACACCATAACCTCAGTTTTCTTTTCATTGAAATTCGGGAAGTTAAGTGACGTCCAGATTTTGATCACCTTTAGGCTGGACAAAAGTGGTCTTATGGAGAAAGCGTCTTTTTTGCTTAGTGGGACATAGATCTGGCTGACATCAGCATAGCAATGGAAGGAAATTCCATGTTTTTGTAAGATGGAACCTAGGGGCAGCAGACAAAGGACAGACCGGGACTCAGTGCAACCTAGGTGAACACAAAACGTCCTGCCAGTCAGATATGATTTAAAGCACTCTAGAGCGCTACTGCTAATGCCCACCTGGTGCCGTAAACGAGCCAGAAGACTATTGTGGTCCACCGTGTCAAACGCTGCAGTTAGATCTAGCAAGAAAAGACATATATATATATATATGTATATGTATATATATATATATGTGTATATATATATATATGTATATATATATATATGTATATATATGTATGTATATATATATGTATGTATATATATATGTATATATATATATGTATATATATGTATATATATATATATATGTATATATATATATATATATATATTTATATATATATATATAATGTCTCCAGTGTCATCTGCATTTTCTTGAAGCCTGACTGGAAAACCTCCATGACATTGTGTTCATCCAAGAAGGATCGTAACTGTAAGTGCACCACGTTTTCCAAAATTTTAGAAATAAAAGGCAATTTTGAAATGGGTTTATAATTTGACAGCACATCTTGGTCAAGGCCAGGTTTCTTAAGCAGGGGTTGCACCGCAGCATGTTTAAAAAATGTTGGGGGACTACACCACAAGAAAGACTGCTGTTTAGAATAGGCAAAACCGATTCACCAATACTTGGGAAGGAACGTGTGCAGAGGGGTCAGATGTAGCGTTTGAATGGCAACTAGACACAATATTCCGGTGACGAGCTCCTCTGCCTCCAGCGCTTAAGAAGCAAACTAATGATGATGGCCATCAGCTGCGCGCAGGAGACCCCACCCATTCCCAAGACTGAAAGAAAAAACAGATCTTAAAACAAGCTGGACAACAGTAATAGAGTTTGCGGATTATGACAATTTGCCTGAATAAGATTGGACAAGTATTTCCTCTTTGACTCTTTCACGCTGTTTTGATAACTGTGCCAGCAGTCTTTTAGGATTACGAGGATACGAGACCTGCAGCCGGACTTTTTTCCACCTGCATTCACCTTTGTGGCATTCTAGTTTAGCTGCACGAGTTCTTTCACTAAGCCATGGCGCTGGTCTTACTATAGGCCGCATAATTTTTAATGGAGCCACAGAATCCATAATACATGAAGAGTGGAACCAAGAGCTGAGTCCCTCTGTGTTTGATGAGGGAACACAGCGCTGATCAAAGGCTTCAAAGAATCAAGTGAGGGGGTTAAAAATCTGGCGGTTGCATTCACTGGTAGTAGGTTGAACAGCTGTCAGGTTTAAAATGCCCTGACGTCTCTTATAGACTGAATTAACGTTAAAGAGAACCAGGGAAGACCAGTGAAAGCTTTGTTTTTGACCGTTCGCGAAGGGGAGAGGGGGCCAGGCAGGAACGGGCGTCTTGCTTTGTTCAAGCCTTTGCAACCTCTGGCCCTCTTCCACCCCCGCTCGGTCTTTTATTATCAACCTAAACAGACAATGGAGGTCTGTCTGAAATTGTAGCAGGCAGGCAGGAAGCAATCAATCTTAGTACTCAGTCCGGAATTCAGCCTGAAACTGAGGAAACCGAAACTCAAAGAAAAGCTTATGTGTGCGCGTGTGTGCTAAAGCAATAATGTGAGTGTCTGTGTGTGTGTGCGCAATTATAACTGATACAAATAGTGTATAAAAACATGATTAGAAATACACAAAATGATTACATAACGTTACATGAAGTTATTGTGATCTTCATCTTATCTTACATTTCCCCCCTGTTGTGGATTTCTAAACATCAGATAAATCACAACCTTGCGGCTTTAAGATGAATCATCATAATGAAATCCTACAACAGTGTGGTCATCCGTGGAGAGGCGAAAACCCTCAGTAGGGACAAAATTCCCCTCCTCCCTTCCGGCGTGGAACGACATTCTTATAATTTGATGACCATCAGGGAATAAAACATTTCAATATGCCTAGTGAAAAATAACAAAACTGTCTCCACGCAGAGCTTGTCCCTGGGGTGACTTGGTGGAAGCCCTTGCCTCGTTGTAGGAGAGGACAGCCGTCCTTACCTCCCGGATTTTCGTGTGTGGTGTATGTGTGCACATGTTGGGGCAGGGGCAAAAGGGTCCATGTGTTATTTAGGTTTCAGTGTCCAGTTCGAGTTTGTCATTGTCCAGTTCGAATTTGTCATTCTCAACGTCAATCAGGTTGTAATGGTACATTTGGGCAATAAACATGCGATTAACCATCCTCTTTGACATAGGAACAATGCAACATGAACAGACTACACATAACAGAATGAAAATCACAATTATCCCGACAAATGGCAGCAGGATTTTTAATAAGACCTGCGTCCAGTTGCCGGAAAACAACCAGTTCAACCATCCGGGTGCGGTAATTTCGTCTTGGGCCATTGTGTCTCTCAAATTCTTCATAGTGGCCATAGCATCAATAATTGTCTCATTTTCATTTGGAATGTATGTGCAGCAATGTTCTCCGATCAAGGCACATACACCACCTTGCGGTGCAAGGGCTAAATCTACAGCCATTCTAGTTTGTAAAGCCATCATTCTTAAGGCTGAAATTTCTCTGTTTTGTGCGTCATTAATGTCAATGGATGCGTTCACAAATACTTGGAATCTATAATCAATAGTTTCTACTCTAAGGGCGACTTTAGAGACACCAATAGACGGGAACAAAGAATGTGCTATATGATCCCCAGTTGTCCAGTACCTATGTTCCCAGGGGACATTACTTCCCCATACTGGATCATGAGGCTGGAAAGTTACAAATCTTTTTGTTCTGAGGCTTCTAACATTCATATCTGTGGCTGGTTGTGTGGTTATAATGTACGTGTGGTCTGAGACTGTAACTGCTGTACAAATAGTGGAGGCGTTTCTAGGAAGTTTGATGTATGCTCTCCATCCGCATAGCCACCAGATCCCATCTAAAGTTTTTACATCGTCTAAAGCTGGAATGTCTCTAATTTCATTACAAAGTGTAAGGTCAACTGACGGGTAAAAATTAATGCCTGTAAGGTTTACACATACAGGAAAACAAGATGTATTGATCTCGACTGAATGGCATTGTCCTAAATGGTCATCTTCTAATGTTACTCTCACTCGTAATAATCCTGTATATTTCAAAGCTGACAATTCAGCATGTTTTCTACCTTGGGTTGGTAAGTTTAGGGTTTCATTAATCGCTACCAAAGCGTCTAAATATGTAAGAGGTGTGGCATATAGGTGTGGTTGACCCACTGCATGGGGGAGGTTTGAACAAACATAGCAACCCGACGCGTTTTGTCGTCTAGCTGTTATGTTAGCATAACGCCACCAAGTGTTGGCGGCTAATGGGTGTGGAGCGTCTTCTCCGTGGCTGTGGTCAGTCCATGAATGTTCAAAGACATCATCATTGTCCTTTGCAAGATCTAAATTTATGTTGATTGAGAAATACTTCCAACAATTTATGGTGACCCTGACGTGATGCATGAGAGGTAAAAGAAGTTTGGAACTTCGAGAAAAACCACAAGAGTCTGGGACTCGGGTCTGGGACCCACGTCCACACCAGGTGACGACCTGATAGGAGCCGCACATCCGACCGTCCTTCCTTTTGGGCCCACAGTGAAATAAGGTAAGCAGATCCTTTTCAAAGTCTGCGCATTGGCGACGCTGAATTATAAGAGGAAGGAGGAGCGGAACGGCGTAAAAAGAAAAAATAAATAAATAAATTTAAAAAAAAGAGTAACCGTGTGGACGTTAGTAGGGTATAAAATCTGGGATTTACCTACTAGAATAGTTTGGAACTATTCGTGGTTACGATACGGTTTAAAATCTGGGATTTACGTATCAGGACACGGTTTAAAATCTGGGATTTACGTGTCAGTGTGGAAGCGGTGTGAGTGTGACGGCTAAATTTGTTCTGCGTAAAAAGCGGTTGGGACACGCACGGGTAAATTTTGAGATGGCGAATGTGAGAAAGTGTGAAGGGTCTTGGGTCCGACGCTTCAGACGAACGGGCTGAAGTTTGGTCGGAGATTAATGGTCATTACGCTAAAATGGAATCACAGTTGATTAGTGGAATAGAAAGTAAGAAAATTAAGAAGGTGAAAGAACGGAGTCAGAAGTTGTTTCTGAAATTAAAGAAGGATGAATTGTTTCGCGGTGAACCCGGAACATGCGACATGTCGAAGTTAGCGCGGCAGTTACAGAAAAAGGAAAGCAGAATGTTGGCAAATATTCGAGATATGAAGGAGGATCAGAGCCAAGCTGGATGGCGACAACGTATTAAACTTGAGAAGGAAGTGAAGGAATTTAGAATTAGAATTAGAAATCCCTTTATTGTCATTGTACTCAAGTGTGCAACGAGATTAGAGGGCTCCCCTCTCCAGTGCAATACAACAATGATACAGACAAATATATAAATTAGATAAATAAATAAGAGAGTGCAATGGAATTTAGTACTGAATAGTGTATATAAAAACACATCACAATGCTGATCTGCAAGGTAAGGGTGTTCTTTGGAGAAAGATAGACGAGGCATCCACCAATTGGCAATTATTGCCACTGCGCTGGGGGCGATAAAAGAGGAAGAGAGTGAGAATGAGGTGAAAAAAGACGATGAAGTGATTGGAAAAGTGGAAGAAAAGACGGAATGTCGGAGAGGCATTTATCCACAGTTGACGGGCTCGCGACAGTATGTGTTTGAGCCGCCGCCGTATCCGACGGCGCCAGTAATGGCCCCCGTAGTCACTCTGGGGGGCAGAATGGTTTTGGATGTAGAAGATGACGATTCACGGATGGCGCCAGCGACCATACAGTTGATTGAACAGGCTGTGAATAATGAAAGGAAGAGAGTGCGCGGAGAGCAGCAGGGGAGTGTGGAGTTGCCCGTGCTGGCGCCAGGGGCGTCGCTAGCAGGAGACGGGGGCACCCCTAGCGCAGGGAGTAAGAGGACCCCGAAGCTGATAAAGAAGGAGACATCGCGGAAGTTGTTGGAAGGACATCGGGTGCAGAAAGAGAGATGTTAGAAGAAGTGATGACGGGGATGCGGAAACATGGGCAGGCAATGCCCAGCGACACTGTTCATTGAGAAAACGGGGAGGCAGTGGACACAGTGTATGGAAATTAGTAAAACTGTTTGTAAAAACGACAAGCACTGTGACTTTCCATTGAATGTTATGCTAGTCGCCTCTCTGTCCACTTTTAAACCTCGTTTGAAGATGAATATTTGGGCCTTTGACTCAGCATGAGACTGTTGCTGTTCTGTTGTTTTTCTGGTGTCTACTGTAAATGTGTTTGTGGCACTAAACTAGTGGAGCCAGGAGGCTGGATGCTTGAAAGAAGTTTGAAGATAAGACATTTGTAATTACCCAAGGGGGGAGCACCGGCAGGAACATGTAAACATTTCAGACACAAGAGGAAAGGCAGACATGCATGGCAGTCGTTAACTGATTGAAAAGGCAGATATGCCTTTTCGTGCTCTCGCACTGCAGTCACGGTCTTTTTGTTTCGGAGATGTGTCTCGGCGCGCCTCCGTTGATGTTGCAGACGGTCCAGTCTTCGGGCATTCGCTTCTCTTTGGCGTCTTCTCATCCATGTGGTCGGGCATGGGTCATGCTGTGGAACAATTCTTTTGCGATGCTGGTCGAGTGAAATATGGGATAAAATATATATATTCACATAAATAAAGGTAACTCCGTGCTAATCCCGCGTGGGCTCCCGGAGCGAGACCCGATATCCCCCGCGAGCTGAGGAGGAAGAGACGGGGATGTCGTGCGGGGGCTAAACGCCAGGCAAGGAGGAGACGATATCACCCCGTCCTCCCGTCCGTTATTATGGGGAATGTTCGATCCCTCCCCAACAAAATGGACGAGCTAACAGCGCTAACCCGGCACGAGAGGATTGTCCGGGAGGCTAGCTTGCTGGTGTTCACGGAGTCGTGGCTAACAGAGCTAACGCCGGACGCCGTCGTGGAATTGGACGGCTTCCAAATACTACGCGCGGACAGGACACTGGAGAGCGGTAAGAGAAAAGGGGGAGGGCTGGCTGTGTTTGTTAATGATAGATGGTGTAACCCTGGGCACATAACTGTTAAGGATCAACTTTGCAGTCGGGACATTGAGATGATAGCTGTTAGCATGCGTCCGGTCTATTTACCGCGAGAGTTCAGTCATGTGATCGCGGTGGCGGCGTACGTGCCTCCCTCTGCTAACGGTGAGACAGCCTGTGATGTACTGAATGCAGCTGTGAGCAGGCTACAAACACAGCACCCAAATGCCTTGTTCCTTATCTCTGGTGACTTCAATCATGCTTCTCCTTCCTCCTCTCTGCCTTCATTCACACAATATGTAACATGCCAAACCAGAGACAATAAAATATTGGACCTCTTCTATGCCAACACCAAGGAGGCGTACACGTCACTGCCCCTCCCCCCGCTGGGCAAAGCTGACCACAACTTGGTTGCTCTCCTGCCTGTGTACAAACCTCTCGTCCGCAGGCAGCCAGCTGTGACACGCACAGTTCAGCGATGGTCCGGAGAAGCCGAGGAGGCCTTGAAGGACTGTTTCAACACAACTGTGTGGGAGGTATTCAGCGAAGCTCACGGTGAGGACATTAATGGTCTAACAGACACAGTTACAGACTATATTAACTTCTGCATGGAGAACACCATTCCCACCAGGACTGTAAGATGTTTCTCCAACAACAAACCCTGGATCACACCGGACATTAAAGCTCTCCTGAAGGAGAAAAAGAGGGCTTTTGTTTCAGGCGACAAGGACGAGCTGAAGAGAGTGAAGCGTCAGCTGAGAAGGAGGATCCGAGAGGGGAAAAAGTCCTACAGGATGCGGATGGAAGAACAACTGCAGCGGAACAATGCCAGGGATGTCTGGAGGGGCCTGAAGACCATCTCAGGCCACGGACAACCAGGTAAGACCCAGAAGGGGGGGGGGGCTTCAGTGGGCAAATGAGTTGAACCTATTTTTCAATAGGTTTGATCAAATGTCTGACCCCGCTCAGGCTTCCCTGATGCAGCCCCCACCCACCCCTCCTGCTACTGCGAACAAGACCCTCTCTCCCCCTCTCTCTCTCCACAGGCTCCAGTTCCCAGCCTCATCAGACAACCACCACTTCCTCCTGCTCAGCCTTGTTCCTCACAACATCTCAGGTGAAGAACCAGCTGAGGAAGATGAAGGCGAGGAAGGCGGCAGGCCCAGATGGGATCAGCTCCCAGCTCCTCAAATCCTGCGCAGACCTGTGTGCAATCGTCCAGCACATGTTCAACCTGAGCTTGAAGCTGGGCAGAGTCCCCCAGCTGTGGAAAACATCCTGCCTGGTTCCGGTTCCAAAGACACCCCATCCGAAGGAGCTCAACAACTTCAGACCAGTGGCGCTGACGTCTCATCTGATGAAGACCCTGGAGAGACTGGTCCTCGTCCATCTGCGCCCCCTGGTCAGCTCCTCAATGGACCCACTCCAGTTTGCATACCAGCCTGGCATCAGTGTGGATGATGCCATCATCTACCTGCTCCACACTTCACTCTTCCACCTGGAGAAGGCGGGGGGCACGGTGAGGATCATGTTCTTTGATTTCTCAAGTGCTTTCAACACCATCCAGCCCGCCTTATTGGGAGACAAGCTGGAGCAGGCGGGAGTGGCCCACCACCTCATCACATGGATTCACGACTACCTCACAAACCGGCCACAGTACGTGAGAACACAAGACTGTGTGTCTGACGTGCTCCTCTGCAGCACGGGAGCGCCGCAGGGAACTGTGCTGGCTCCCTTCCTGTTCACCCTCTACACCTCGGACTACAAATACAATTCCACAACCTGTCACCTGCAGAAGTTCTCTGATGACTCTGCGATTGTCGGCCTCATCACTGACGATGACGATCGGGAGTACAGAGGGGTTACGCAGGGGTTCGTGGACTGGTGTCAGCAGAACCGCCTCCAAATCAACGCTGGGAAATCCAAAGAGCTGGTGGTGGATTTCCGCAAGCGTCGGCACTCTCCACCTGCACCAGTGAATATCCAGGGAACAGACGTTGAGAGGGTCTCAACTTACAAGTACCTGGGTGTTCATCTGAACAATAAACTGGACTGGAGCGACAACACAGACGCTCTCTATAGGAAGGGTCAGAGCAGACTCTTCCGACTCAGGCGGCTGAGGTCCTTTGGCGTTCGGGGAACACTCCTCAGGAACTTCTATGACTCGGTGGTTTCATCAGTCATCTTCTATGGAGTGGTCTCCTGGGCAGGAGGCATCTCGGGCCGGGACAAAAAAAGACTGGACAAACTGGTGAGGAGGGCCAGCTCTGTCCTGGGCTGCTCCCTGGACTCTGTGGACTCAGTGGGGGGCAGGAGGATGACGGCAAAACTGTCATCAATGCTGGACAAACCAGCCCACCCACTCAATGACACTCTGAGAACACTCCACAGCTCCTTCAGTGATAGACTGTTACACCCTCGCTGTACCAAAGAGAGATTTCGCCGCTCCTTCCTGCCGACTGCTGTCAGACTTTTTAACAAGAACATTGCGTCAGGCCTAAAAACAGGAGGGCATTAGTGCAATTGTGCAGTCCTAGGATGCAATATTAACTAATACTGTACTTTCAGCCAAGGGTGTACTTAAACATCAACCAATGATGTATTTTGTTTACCATTACAGTATTCTTATTACAATACTTCTATCACTGTAGTATTTCTACCACTGCAGGATGTTCACTATTACAGTACTTTTATCATTGCAGTACTTTTATAATTACGGTATTTCCTATCATTGCGGTACTTTTACTATTACAATACTTTCATCATTGCAGTATTTTTCCATCGTTGCAGTACTTCTACCATTATAGTACTTTTATCATTGCAGTATATTTTATCATTGCAGTACTTTTACCATTACAGTACTTTTATCATTGCAGTATTTTCTATCATTGCAGTACTTTCCTGTCATTTCAGTACTCTCACCATTACAGTACTTTTATCAGTGTAATATCTTTATCATTGCAGTATTTTCAATCATTCAGTAGTTTTTATCTTTACAGTGTTTCCCCCTCTGTATAATGGACAGGCATTAGGAGTGTTTCCTTACACTTAGATACGTTTATACTGTGTATATTTGCATGCTTTTTATGAATGTCTGCTGCTAATGTTATACATTAACGGCTACATTACGCCGCCGACTCTGTGTGATCTATATCTTTGCTGCTGTAACACTTCAAATTTCCCCATTGTGGGACTAATAAAGGACATCTTTATCTTTATCTTTATCTTTAAAGGAATTTGTGTTCCCCATAAGAAAATATGAGCCTTGATTGGGTCAAAGTGACATCATACTGCAGGTTCCTTGCAAGATTGATGTGTCACCCGCTGTTAAGGATTTTTTAGTGCCATAAACACTGGCCACTTATATAGCTCCGGATAAGACCTGTTAAATTTGTAGAGTTAATTAGTCCTATTGAAAACGAACGTCTTTACTAGGAGGCGTGCATCGAAACGTCAACTCAAAGCATTAAGACCCTTTTCAATCCCCTTGCCCCTAACTCTCTCATGTTCTCGCTCTCTCGCTCTCTCTCACTCTTTGTGTGTGCGGGTGAGTTGGGATTTAAAAAATTTTTTGGACATAAAGAATATACAACTTAATTGATACAGCGCATTTCACTTTCCATATCAGGTAAGAAAGTAAGTAATAGGTAAGATAAATATAAATTAGCAGGAAATTAGAACACAGACTAAAACACTAAAACAAGCAGGGGACGCCTGGGGAACAGCAGAACAGCGCCAGTCTTACTAAAATTAAAATTTTTAGAATTAGAATTAGAAATTCCTTTATTGTCATTGTACTCAAGTGTGCAACGAGATTAGAGGCAAGGGGTTTATGGTTTTGGGATAAGTTTTAAGTGAAATATTCTATGAACATGTTGAAAGAAAATCCTTGGAACAGGAAATATCTAGCAATTGGAGATTGGTTTACCAAATATAAAGTTGGACTAAATAGTTTTGTAGATGATTTATTAACTGATGTGTATTAAATGTGACAAAGGTGGAAGACAGATGTTTTATGACTGTACGACGCGAACCCTGACATGACAACTTTTAAGGGACATGACAGCATTCCATAAATACCAGACTGCTAACATCCGCATCTATGAGCTGTTTGATGTCACAGGTGCAGTATCGTCAGCTACATCCAGGAGAGGAGAAACAACATCACGGGGAGTGAATGGGAAAATCAAGAGACCCACAGTTGTAAACTTTGGCATACGCTGGCTAAATTGAGGCAAAATTAAGGAGCTGCCAGCACAAATCTTAGTGTAATCAAGGCGGACGCGCCAAGGGAGGGGTCTCTGTGCGGAATTGGTAAGTATCTTTTTGGTGAATGAAAGTGTGAAAGAAAAAGTGTTTGTATGTATATGTGGTTTGAGTGAATGTTTAAGGGACGGGCCTCAGGAAAGAAACAAAGAAAATTGATTGAGGACACCAGCAAGCCCCTACAGTACTTAGGATGCAATGGGCGGACAGGCCTGATCCAACCTGAATCCCTATTGCACTCCCAAGTATTGATTTTCAAATTGTTATTGGAGAAAGATTGGAGTAATTAAATTCAAGCATCAAGTGAATGATTGATTGACGTTATTACACCAAATATATGCAAAACTGAAAGTTTCAGAATGGAGGTAATTTGCCCCTTCTCACTGGCAAGTGCCACTCCTCCAGTTCTCTCCACAGGTTTGAGGTGACATGTGACCTGTGTGTCCAGAAGGCCGGAGAACGCTTCAAATAGCGCCTCACCACGCCCATCCCTGTCATGACCCGTGTCGGTCATGTCAGGTTTTTTGTTATTATTTTTCACCTTTTTGCCATGTCCTGGGTTTTGTTTATTTTGTCAGCTGAGTGGGGCGTTTCCCCTCAGCATCATTCCCCACCAGCCACGCACCTGTTCCCCGTTAGCCTCACACACCTGATTCCCATTTGCTCCCCTAATGACTGGACTATTTGAACACCTCGTGCCGACAACTCATTGTCGGTGCATTGCTCCGTTACGGACTGTCACGACCGCTCTCTGATCTCGTTCATGCTCTTGTTCTCGCCCCCGCTCTCGCTCCCGCTCTCGTCCCCTAGCATTTGTCCCTGTCCTTGTTCCTCACTCTTTTGATCCGGTTTAGCCACGTTAAGTTTGCCTTTGTTATTTTGCACCCTGCCACGTTGTTTGTCATTATTTTGGTTCCTTAATAAATTCCCTTAAGTTACACCTTTTCCTGTTTCCTCGCATTTTGGGTTCTCCCCCTCCTTGCAGACCCCCGATCCTGACAGAATGCACCGACCAAAAAAGAAGGACCCAGCGAGGGGTCCATGACGCCGCCGTGAGGACAACCGCCCTCATCAGCCTGCCGACCACAGTGTAGATTACCAACCGGTCATACCTCCCCACCTCATCATCGACTCCGATTATGAGGATGATTTCGAGCACCAAGCCCAGGCACCCCCTCACTTGGTAGTTCCCGATACCGAATATGATTTTGAGCACTATGCCCCCCACGCTTTTGTCGACTCGGATCACGAGGACGACTTATAATCTGTTAGACGCCCAGCGCAACCCGGACTCAGTTAAGACCGATCACCTTCCTCCCCCCGAACAGTTCTTGACACCCTTTTCCTTTGAGTTTTTTGAGACCACCTCCCACTCCACCTCGCGCGCTTCACGCCGCAAATCACGAAAGTCACGGCCACTTCGCTCACCTCGTTCACCGTCGGTTTCCGCACCTGACCACGTTCCCCCAGCATTTCAAAGCTCACGATCACCAGCACCTGTAGTCTCGGTCCCTCGTGTCTCCTGGTCCCCTGATTCCCTATGGCGGCAGGCTGATAGGGATCAGGCCACCCGTCTCGGCTGCGCCCGGGCCGCCTGCTGCGCCCGGCCCGCCGCCGCCTCCCCGCCAGCGGCTGAGCCCCGTTCCGGCGCCCCGCAAGCTGCTGCGCCCCGTTCCGGCTCCCCGCCAGCTGCTGAGCCCCGTCCCTGCTCTCCGCCAGCTGCTGAGCCCCGTTCCGGCTCCTCGCCAGCTGCTGAGTCCCGTTCCGGCTCCCCGTCAGCTGCTGAGCCCCGTCCCGGCTTCCCGACAGCTGCTGAACCCCGTTCCGGCGCCTTGCCAGTGCTTCAAGTCACCCATCCAGCGGAGCACGTCTTGTATCCGCCCCAAGTTCACTTTCCAGCGGAGCACGTCTTGCGTCCGCCCCATGTTCTCGATCCAGCGGAGCACGTTGTGCGTCCGTCCCAAGTTCACGTTCCAGCGGAGCACGTCTTGCGTCCGCCCCAAGCCCATGTTCCGGCGGAGGACGTCCCGCGTCCGCCTCACGCTCAGGTTCCGGCGGAGCACGTCCCGCGTCCGCCTCAAGCTCATGTCCCTGCGGAGCACGACTTGCGTCCGTCCCAAGTCCACGTTCCGGCGGAGCACGCCCTGCGTCCGCCCCAAGTCCACGTTCCGGCGGAGCACGCCCTGCGTCCGCCCCAAGTTCACGTTCCGGCGGAGCACGTCTTGTGTCCGCCCCAAGTTCACATTCCAGCGGAGCACGTCTTGCGTCCGCCCCAAGTTCACGTTCCAGCGGAGCACGTCTTGCGTCCGCCCCAAGTTCTCGATCCAGCGGAGCATGTTGTGCGTCCGTCCCAAGTTCACGTCCCAGCGGAGCACGTCTTGCGTCCACCCCAAGTTCACGTTCCAGCGGAGCACGTTCTGCGTCCGCCCCAAGTCCATGTTCAGGCGGAGCACGTCCTGCGTCCGCCCCAAGTTCACGTTCCAGCGGAGCACGTCCTGCGTCCGTCGCAAGTTCCTGCCTCGGCGGAGGGCGACGACACGCCGCCGCTTCTCGTCTCTGCATTGGCGGCGCCCGACGACCAGCCGTCGCCCCAGGTTCTTGCCTCGGCGGTGGACGACGACACGCCGCCGCTTCTCGTCTCTGCCTCGGCGGCGTCCGATGAACCGCCGCCGCTTCTCGCCTCTGCCTCGGCGGCCTTCGACGACCCGCCGTCGCTCCCGGTTCCTGCCTCGCGGTGGACGATGAACCGCCGCCGCTTCTCGCCTCTGCCTCGACGGCCTTCGACGACCCGCCGTCGCTCCCGGTTCCTGCCTCGGCGGTGGACGACGACACGCCGTCGCTTCTCGTCTCTGCCTCGGCGGAGTCCGATGAACCGCCGCCGCTTCTCGCCTCTGCCTCGGCGGCCTTCGACGACCCGCCGTCGCTCCCGGTTCCTGCCTCGCGGTGGACGATGAACCGCCGCCGCTTCTCACCTCTGCCTCGACGGCCTTCGACGACCCGCCGTCACTCCCAGTTCCTGCCGCTGCGGTGGACGACGACACGCCGTCGCTTTTCGTCTCTGCCTCGGCGGCGTCCGATGAACCGCCGCCGCTTCTCGCCTCTGCCTCGGCGGCCTTCGACGACCCGCCGTCGCTCCCGGTTCCTGCCTCGGCGGTGGACGACGACACGCCGTCGCTTCTCGTCTCTGCCTCGGCGGCGTCCGATGAACCGCCGCCGCTTCTTGTCTCTGCCTCGGCGGCGTCCGATGAACCGCCGCCGCTTCTCGTCTCAGCCTTGTCAGCGGACTCCATGTGGCGTTCGGGGCCTCCCGGACGTCCGCCTGAATGGCCACAGTTGGACTACCTGGTCGGGCCTACCGGACGGCCGCCTGAAGGGCCACGAAGGGACTCGCTGGTCTGGCCTCCCGGAGATCCGCCAGACCGGCCTCGAACACGGGTTGAACACCTCGTGCCGACAACTCATTGTCGGTGCATTGCTCCGTTACGGACTGTCATGACCGCTCTCTGATCTCGTTCATGCTCTTGTTCTCGCCCCCGCTCCCGCTCTCGTCCCCTAGCATTTGTCCCTGTCCTTGTTCCTCACTCTTTTGATCCGGTTTAGCCACGTTAAGTTAGCCTTTGTTATTTTGCACCCTGCCACGTTGTTTGTCATTATTTTGGTTCCTTAATAAATTCCCTTAAGTTACACCTTTTCCTGCTTCCTCGCATTTTGGGTCCTCCCCCTCCTCGCAGACCCCCGATCCTGACAATCCCGGAGGTTCTCCTCAACAAGGAGGGAGATATAAGATATTCTAATTTAGGGTCCACGGAACTGATTAAGATATAGTTGTTGCTTTAGCCTGATCATGTGCCCCACAGGTTTTATTATTATTCACATTGGATGCGCGACTAGATAACACACACCCAGTCCAGGATCGGGCAAAATTTTGTTATATTGTTTAGACTTTTCCATAATATACAGCGGTGGCGCTGTTTTTATGAAAAGTTACTCACTTAACGCAAGGGTAGGTTCGTTGTAGAGGGGATTACAGAGTTACATGCGGGACAACATTTATTTAACAGGAACTGTCCTCACTTGAGGCAGAGGCCAGACCTGCTGACCAGCATGATGGTCACCAGCTAAATGGGGACACCTCAGGTGAGATTGGCCGTGCCGTGCATCAGATATTTTTGGGCCCGTTGGGGCCGATGTTGCTGTATCTTTCAGGTGGGGAAGGGGGAGACAGGCCTGGTCTATGTGGCCAGGGCGAGACGTGAATGGAGTGAGACTTCCGGCAGTGACCCATCCAATAATGTCGACATTACACAGCTGTTCCAGTTGGCCGTCCACAAGGGCGTGCCCCTTCCGGTGGCAGACATCAGGCGAAATAGTGCCTCAATGAAAAAATGCTAATCGGTCGAAGTAGAACACATTTTGTACATAATTTTGCACGACATCAGGAAAGGAAAATATGGGATTGGATTAAGGAGCGTGTCTAAACATTGTTGTACTTGCAGGTTTAGGAGGCTGTTTCGAAAACAATTCTGATACTGCTTATGATCAATTACAGCATCAATAAGAGTGACTAGTAGCGAGACTGATACCCAATCGCCAGGCTACAATGGGTTAAGTTGTCTGTTATATCCAATCAGACAAGCGTGAGCCCTTGAGTAGACACTGCTTACAATCAATTACAGTATCAAATAATATAATAGTCACAACTCATGATCAATTGCTATGACTTATTATTAACTTCAGGATCGCGGATCGTCGGCGACTTACATGGACAACAAACACTTCACTGCGTTAAACAAGCGGCACATTTTATTTAACCCACAGTATAAAGTGTACAAGCAAGCAAGCAAGCAACAATTGTATTTCAGCTCATAGATTACATGCAAGACATAAATCTCATTACCGTGTGCTGGAAGGACGGAGAGCCCCGGCGTCCTCAGTAATGCAAGCAAAAAATACGATGCTGGGCGTCCGCGCGTAAAACCCTCAGCCGACTCTACTTTCGTTTTGCCTTCGTCACATTCTTATAGCCAATATCGCACCCCATCCCCTCCCGTTCGAGTGCGCTTTGATGGTTCGCATGGCCCTTCGCACAACTTTGGCCTCTGCCAATCCTCACTCCCTTTTCGTTATCGACTGTACCTTTTCACATGAGTCAGACATTCCTGGTGCTTAGGCCCTGTACGAATTCTTTCCAATTATTCCCGTTCTCATAACACGTAGATACAACCTGTGCAAATTTTCATAACACATAGATGTAGCCTGTGCAAATTCTCATAACACATAGATGTAGCCTGTGCAAATTCTCATAACACATAGATGCAGCTTGTGCAAATTCTCATAACACATAAACACAGACATCTACTAACGCGTGTATATAGGTATAAAATGGTTATTATGCAGCATTTATGTGGTAAAACAACATTAATAAACCATATTTCACTTCAGAGGCCAAGAGAGATAAAAATGTTAAAACAAAAAGGGGAAGCAGCTGAGGCAGCAGCCGACGCATGCGGCTCCCATTGGACCTGCTCCTTCCACTTCTGCTGCTCGTGGGCAAGGTTCGGGTGACGCAGCGCCACAGCAGACTGGCTGTCCATAGCAGGCCGGTCAACAAGGTCGGGATTGTGGCAACAGAGGTAGGGGTGGTTATAGACAGGGGTTGTGAGTGGGGTGTGCTCTTGCTGCGAGGTGTGGGGTCACTGGGTGATGAGCTGTCCATACCGAGCCACTTTCTGGAATCTGCCATCCTCTGGTCCGGTGCCATACCTGTCGCAAAGAGCTCCACCGGCGCAGGGGGCGCCACCGTTACCCACTCCCAACGCACTCTTGACACCAACCCGCTGGTACCCCATTGCATGACAGGGGGCCACGGAGCTTCAGCGCTCGAGGACTGGCAGGTCCCTGCATTCCGGGGACGGTGGATGGACAAGTTTTCGATGGTGCTGGATATTGGGGCGATCGATGAGCTCCTTCCGCATCTCCCAGTGAGCCATGTGGACTCTCGAGATTGCCTGAGTCACTGCCCTAGACTGAACGAACACTGGAATTCGAGTGGCATTTCTGGATGGGACTGAACTTGACTGTGCACATCCTTCGGAGGGAGCATATGTCGTGCTCTCTTCCTTCCCAGTGGCTGAACTAAACTGAAACATCTGAGGGCAGCTCTGAAACCTGGTTCTCCATCCTCCCGCGGTGGGTATGCCCTGTTCCTGCTCTGGTCTGAGTGGTGTAGCAACCTCCACCCATTCAATTCACTAATTGACACATTACATTGTACATGTGTTCACACACATGGTTTGGTTTATCAAAATGCATTCATCTAAATTTAGTCAGGAGTAGATCTTCCATTAGGATTATATATTTGTTATGTCTACCGGCGTTGCCTCGCACGCGTGCCTTGTCCCTGAGCAGAGGAAATGGTATGAATTGTTTACTTTCACCGAGCCACAAATCACATTGAATATTGATGCGCGTCATCATACTAAAGATCGAGGCCCCGTACTTGTTGAATACTCCGCGTCACTATCAGGATATCATACTTCAGCACCCACTACAAATTGTTCGGTTTTGGGAACGTCACTAAATTTGAAAATTTCCCGAGAAGGGTCGCTCGGAAGAGGTAATTCTGTGTGTGTCTCTGCTACAGGAGTTGTGGACCCAGGGCCCGACTGATTTGGGGCTCGGCTCCACAGCTCCGCAATTGTTTTTACTGTCTCTACCCCCTCCCCCAGTTGACAGAATCAGTGTGGGCACAGCCTGGAGGTGGATTGAAGCATTCGGGAGACAATAGGAGGTGAAGACTGCAGCGGTCTTGGAGCTGTCTATGTCTTGGAGAGCACCTATTCTTCCCGGTTTATTTTGGTATCTGCGTTATTGTAGTTTTGGGATTTTTTATTTTAAGCATAAATGGTTACTATTTCATTTGGGTTGCTTTAAAAATGTGTCAAAAAAACTGTCAAAATTGGAGCGTTTGCTCGAGGCTTAATTTGTAATCTCTAAACACAGTTAGATATTTGAACTCAGTGAACTCAGCATCACTGGAGTCTGACACCACTCCGTACGTCTACCTCCGGGTGCTTTCCCGGAGGTGGACTGAACCTCGCTGGATAGGACCGTTTAGAGTTCTGGCTAGAACCTCACACGCGTCCAATTGGAAACTAAAGGACAAAAGTGGTACCATTACTCACAGTTGCGCCCGGCCCCAGACTTTGTGCCTGCCAATGGTGAGCTTAAAGGATGACCGCCCGGACGGGCAGGTCAAGAGAGGGAATGTGAAGATGGCGAGAATTGGATCAAAGTCGGACTCGAAAGTGTCTGAACAAAGACGACGACGATGCAAATGTTTAACTTTATTGACTATTTTGCTTGCTGGCGTGTGCCTTGTGTGGACTGTGTTGGCGTTTGAACATAGGATGCAGGATGACAGAAGTGATGGAGCAAAAGGAGAACGAGTGATGGTGTACTATTCCTGTAATGGAACGGTATGGTGTGAAGCAGAGCAAGATGGTGGTAAGACGCTGACACAGACACAACAACTACTGCTAAATCTGAAATGTAAACAACCGACACAGGTGAACACTTGGGTGACAATTTTTAATTGGACACAACCGTGGAATGATGTGGTCTATAAATTGGAAAATTATCAGCCTCGATATCAAGATTGGCCTGTGAAACCTCCAAAGACTCTCCAAGGAGAGTGCGGCCAATTGTGCTTGACCTTTCCACTGACAGGAATGGAAAAGAAAAAGCCTATTTTTGACACCCAAGTTGCAAAACTAAATTTCACCTGCATAAAGTTAAATGGGACTGGCCCTGGGATTGGAAATATCCAGAAGTCATGGTGTAATGAAAATGTGACTTTGCCAGTAGGAATCCCTCTCGCTCGTGCTGATGTTTGGCTGTGGTGTGGAGAGAAAGTGCTGTATGATAGGCTTCCCACCAATGCCTCAGGTAAGTGCGCCCTGGTAACGCTGATCATGCCAGTTAGTGTGACAGCCTTAGATCTGGCCAAAATGGAATGGGAAGGCGTTGGACAACGGAGAAGAATCCCCTTCCTTACAAGGAAGAGAAGGGACATGCAAGAATGGTTGAATGCAGGAGACCCCACATATATAGATGCAATTGGAGTCCCAAGAGGGGTCCCTGACGAGTATAAATTGGTGGATCAAATTGCGGCAGGATGGGAGAGTATTTTCCTGTTCGTTACAGTAAACAAAAATGTGGACCGGATTAATTATGTCCACTGTAATGTCCAACGATTGGCGAACTTCACCACCTCGGCACTCCAGGCAGTGCATGAGCAATTGGCTGCCACGTCTCTTATGGCATTCCAAAATAGAATGGGCTTAGATATGGTGTTAGCTGAAAGAGGAGGAGTGTGTGGTATTTTTGGGGATCAGTGTTGTACTCTGATTCCCAACAATACGTCTCCTGACGGTCGCCTTACCAAGGCATTGGAGGGTCTGCGCACGCAAAGTAACAAAATGAAGGAGCACTCAGGTGTGGACACCAGTTGGTATTCTGACTGGTTAAATGTCTTTGGTAAATATAAAAGCTTGATTGCATCAGTACTGATTTCTATCGCTGTGTTCGCCGCTATTATGGTGTTATGCGGATGTTGCTGTATTCCATGTATCAGATCATTAACTGTTAAGACAATTGAACGCACGTTGGGGCCACTCCCTCCGGGTGGCCAATACATGATGATCCCTCAGATGGACCCCCAGGAGGCGGAGACGGCTGTGGCCCTCCGGGAGTCCCGGATGTGAGTATGTGAAGATGGCCTCAAGGACCTGAGGCCATGAGGAGGGAATGAAATTTTCTACTAATTTTCTACTGGAATGAACTTTTCTACTAATTTTCTACTGGAAAGAAATTCTCTCCTGATTTTCAATTTTTTACTAGTTTATAATTGTTTGATGATTTTTAGCTTATGGCAAGTGATTTTTAGCTCGTGTGTAACAATAAAATAAGGTGTTCGAGTGATGACCTCAGGCGTCTGAGTTCATGAGAGGGAATAAAGGAATGTAAGAGTTGGAGCTTGGCGTAGTTCATGGTATGTTGCTGGATCCTGTGTGTGGGGGTGTGAGACTGTGGAATGCTGGGCGTGTGACTGGTGGAGGGGAACAGAGTAGAGGGTTCGAGAATGTGCAAGAATGGAATGTTTCAGGACAGACGGTGATAGCCGCAAGGAGGGGGCGAAGACGAGATAACTCAAGCCACAACCAGGAGGAGCCACCACGGGATTCGGCGGGGGAGAAAGACCAATGAGAGCAAGCTAAAGTTAACTGCAGGATACACATAGCCAATAGAATCATGCTAGGATGCCTTTGTCTCTGTGTCATTTGCATATTGTGTAGTATGAATTATTGTTGAGCAACAGAGGCGAGCAGAGCTGTATTGAGAGGGACCCAAGCCCAAAGTGTAGACTTGTGTGTTAGGAATAAATCCACTCGTGTGTGAAAATGCCGGCTTCCTGATACCTTTCTATTGCAGAACGAGCGCGCATATTGTTGGATGAGTGACAGTTGGAGAAGGTTACAAATTGGAGTCAGATTACTAACTTAAATTTATGTTGATTGAGAAATACTTCCAACACAAGCAATGAATGTACAATGATTTCCAATGGAGAGTTTGTAATCGGTCCCTTCAGGGCCAGGGAGGGAGGGAGAGGGACAGGGAGAGGGAGAGAGAGAGAGTGAGAGAGAGAGAGAGAGAGAGAGATATGCGGGAATGCAAGTCTGTCGCAACAGTCAAAATAATTGTGTGGTAAATGTACATATTTCTCTAAATTACAGATTGTGCATTCAGCAGACAAAGAGCTCATTGCATTGTTGGTGCAAGGAAAGATTAATGAAAGTATTCATACTGCAGCAATAAAATGTGTAATATTTGGCATTGTTTATATTTCTGTAATTTACAGGGGTTGCTGTCATGATCCGCGTCGGGCATGACAGGAGTTTTTGTCAGTGTTTACGTGTGCATGCGGTTTTTGTTATTGTTTTTGTCACCTTCTTCCTGCCATGTGCTTCTGTTATTGTTTGGTCCGCTGTGTTAGCGTTTCCCCTCAGCACTCGTCATCACCAGCCACGCACCTGTTCCCCGTTACCCTCATCAAGCACCTGCTTCCCATCTGCTCCCCTAATGACTTGGACTATTTAAACCCTCCAGACCGACAACGCAGTGTCGGGTCATTGTTCCTCCTTGCCGCATTTCCCGTGTGTCTCGCTACCTTGGACTGTCACGACCACGCCCTGTTCCTGTTAATGCTTTTGTCATCGTTCCCTGTCCGCCTTGTTCGTTCCCGTCTCGTGTTTGTTCCTTGTCCTCGTTCCAGTTTAGTCTCGTTTGGTTTGCCCTTTTGTTATTTTGGCACCCTGCCACGTGTTTGTCCTTGTGTGACCCTGTCAATAAATTCCCTTAACCCTATCCACCTCCTGCCTCCTCGCCTTTTGGGTCCACCTCCTCCTTGCCGTAAGGCACTCATCACAGTTGCATCTGAATGTGATAGGGAAGCCAGCTAAAAGACATCACTTTCACTGAGACCTCTTCACCACTGGATGCTGCAGCAAACAGCGGGCTTTCTGCAGCTGTTTATTACCAACGAGCTGCTCCAGGACATCGCGGATGGCACAGACCGCTTTGCAGACAATTATTTTGAGGCAAAATCTAGCAGTCTGTACCAGTCTCTAAACATAAAGTTAAATATTTGACATCCACGGCAAAAAAGCCACTTGAAGTGTTCCCTTGCACCAAGACAATTGTTTTAGTGTATAGAACACGTAAAAAAAAAAGTGTCATTTGTATGGGTTGGGGGGAAGGTGGGGGTGTACACATGCACGCACAAACATGCACACACTGTCACTCACGCACTTTTGTATAGAGCTTCAATTCATTTCAACAGTTCAATCATTTTTTTCTGTGCAAATAAACTGTTATTTTGTTATCAAAAGCATTTTTTGTCATGCAATTAGTTTTATAGGAGGAAAGCATGATTTAGAATTTTGAGTTGTCACAAAAGAAAAAAAAGCTCCTTTTTTCATTTTTTGTGGGGGTCAGGAATAGGAATTTTTTTCTAATGCTGTGAGCTAAAAAAAGGGGAAAAAAACACATTTTCTTTCTGACGAAAGAAGAGAGTCTAATCCATCTTTTGATTGGTATTTGTCGACATAGTATGTATATGTATGAACAAAATTGTGACAGTTTTCTGTTACTTTGATGTAGTATGATGTGAAAAAGGTAGACAGTATAAGCTTTGGCTTCGCTCTACACCGATTGCGTTTTGTTTTTGTAAGTATGTTCTTGTTCTTGACACTGATTGTTTTGACCAAATGAACTAAACTAAACAAAGTAGCAGTTATAGTCACTTAAGCTCAACTGCAGTAGGTAGGCTCATTTAAGGTGGAGGGAAATCCTTCAACATAGTAAATAAATTGTAGTGAGACATTATTTACGGTTCATCACAAAGTTTGATGCAAAGAACTACTGTATGATGGTGACAATCAATCTTGTGTAGTATGTTGTAAAACACATCTTCACAGTAATACATGACATTCGAGATACGTGTCATATTAAAAAACCTTTTGTTGCTGCTCCCTTGTTGGGGTGGCCTGACCTCGTAGAGCACATCCCCTGGTAGGTGGGCGTACCAGCCATGGACCACGTAATGGGGCGTCATCCCCGTGCTTGTGTGGGTTGTGTTGTTCTAGGCATGCACGAGGGCAGGTAGGTGTGTTGGCCACTGGGCTTGGTTTTGCACCCCAATCGTTTTCAGCAGCGAGAGGAGCGTGCGATTCAGCCTCTCGCAAGCCCCATTTTCCTGTGGATGGTACAGGGTGGTCCTCACCTTCCGGCAGCCGTACACCACCCCGCACAGCTGCTGCACGACGACCGACTCATACACGGCCCCCTGGTCGGTGAGGATTCGCTCTGGGCAGCCAAAACGGTTCATTAGGGCAGTCTGCAGAAGAGATCAGTGATGACGAGGATATACTGATATGCATCGGCGGGCCTGCCAAGTGTCAAGTAATCCAATGTCTTTTGTTTCTCTTCCCATGACTCAGCATCAGACTGTTCTGTGGGGGCGCTGTTTGCACCATGGCCTTGGCGGTCTCCCCTGGTAGTCTTGACAAGATGGCTGCATTTTGGTTCTTCGTTCCTGGTCGGTACTGGATTTTGGATGAAAAGTTGGCCAACTAGGCTGCCCACCGCTCCCAGTTTCGCCGTTTCAAAGTGGACTAAGGGGTTATTGTCGGTGAACACCGTGACATGCGCCCCCCACAGACAGTCCTTGAACTTCTCGGTTATGGCCCACTTCAGCGCCAGCAGCTCCAGCTTGAAAGACCTATAGCTCTGGTCATTGCGTTCAGCGGGGTGGAGACTGCGACTGGCATAAACAATGACTCTCTCCTTCCCGTCCTGAGTCTGAGCCAGGACAGCCCCAAGGCCATCCAGGCTCGCATCGGTGTACAGGCGGAAGGGGAGGCGAAAATCCACATAGGCGAGGATAGGGGCGCTGAGGAGGACCTGTTTCAATTGGTCAAACGTCCCCTGACAGTTGGCTGTCCAGTCAACGGGGGCTGAGGGCCTGTTAGCTTGGCCCTGCAGGAGCTGGTGAAGTGGAGCGGCAACTTTGGAAAACCCCTGGATGAACCGTCGGTAGGAGCCAGCAAACCCAAGAAAGGTTGCTGTTTTTGATGGTGCCCAGTCGCGGACCACCGCAGCCTTCTCTGGATCAGTTGCTACTCCTTGACTGCTAACGATTTGCCCCAGGTATGTCACCTTCCTCTGGAACAAGCGGCACTTGCGAGGTTGCAGCTTGAGGCCATGGTTGTTCAGGGAGGAAAACACTTGTTCCAGATGTTGGAGGTGGGCAGAGAAGTGGGGCGAGTACACGATCACGTCATCGAGGTAGATGAGCCGATGGTCATACACCTGGTTTCCAAGGCAGCGCTGCATGAGCCTCTGGAATGTTGCTGGGGAATTGCAGAGACCAAATGGCATGCGGTCAAACTGGTAGAGGCCAAATGGCGTTGCAATGGCAGTCTTCTCTTGGTCTTCTGGTGCCACCTACACCTGCCAATATCCACTAGCCAGGTCAAGCATGGAATGCCACTCGGCCTTCGAGAGGCTAGCAATGCGTGGCAAGGAGAAGGAGTCTTTGTGGGTAACTACATTAGGTTTGCGATAGTCTACGAAGAACCTCCATGATCCGTCCTCCTTCCTGACAAGAATCACTGGGGCAGCCCACGGAGCTTTCTCTGACCACCCAACTGTCCAGCATACCTTGTAACAGCGCCCGCAGTTTAGGGTTGAGGTCAGGGGGTACTGGGCGGTACCGTTCTCGAATCCGCGGTACTGAACCGGTAGGAATCTAATGAGTGATGATGGATGTTCTCCCAAAGTCTTCATCATGTGGCGCAAACACGTGGGACCAATTGCGCAGCAGGGCGTCCAGCTGGGCTTGCTGGCTCTCATCCAGGCCATCTCCATATAGAGCCACGGCTGCGTGGCTCTCACTTGGGACCTGTTCAGTAGCGTGAACATTTACCTCCGCTACATGAGGGCCGGTGCTATGTAGTGCGAGGGTCGTCCTCCCTTTGATCTCATGCTGGTCAATTTGGAGTACAGTAGCCAGGGGGCGTCGCTGTGGAAGTTCCAGGGGGAAGGGGTTTGGGTTACAGATGTGTAGGGGGACTCTCCCCTTTCGTGTCCAGGCCAACACTCGAGCCATTCGCCACCCCCGGCCAGGGTCATCCATTTCTTCAACTAGTACAAGGCAGCCCGCAAGGCGCACCGCTTGGGGTACTTGGGCACAGACGATAGTCTCTGTGGAGGGAGGTCGCACCACCGAGGGCTGTCGTGGCAGTCTGGCTGTTCCCTGCAGTTCCACCCAAGTCCCGGAGGTCCCCACCCGGCGGCAAACTGCAAAGGCAGCGGAGAAGAGCGATTTAAAAGCTGTGACCCCTGGGTGGCCACCCTGGCTGATCTTGGCCCAGCAAGCGCCAATTACGTTCAGCCCCAAAAGCCCAAATTCTGTGTTGATGCAATTGTCCATTACGATGATAACCCCATTCTTTCTAACTTTAACTTCCCCGATGAGGAAGTCAAGTTCTGTGTAACCGACAACAGGGATGCCCAGGCCATTGGCTTCTCTCTAGTTGACCCATGCTATACGATGGGGGTCTTCTCTGAGTTAATTTCCATAGTGACGCTGGAAGATGGTTTAGCTCATGAGCGTGGCTCGCAAGTCAGTGTCCAAAATGCATGGAATAGTCCTACCCTGTATAGTCGCAACAATCTCATGGGGTCTTCCTAGCACGGTGGACCTCTCTGCGAGCACTGGCAGGGATTCCGCCCGGTTCACTGGCCGTGACGTGACTGGGAACAGCAAAAATCCGGTTGTGGGCGGCGACGGGGGCAAAAGCGTTGGATGTGCCCTGCTTCCCCACAGTCGCGGCAGATTGCCTGTCCATCCCAGTGGTAATACGATTGTCCAGGAGGGGCTGATCCCAAGCGCTGACGTTGAGGGCGGTCATGTTGTGGGCCCCCGGGTGGTTGATAGGTTGTGGCAGATGCCGCGGATGTAGCGGTGTGGGCCATCTTCAACTGTTCCCGCAGTTGCTCTATGACAGATTTGCCCAGGAGTGTCACCTGCTCGTCACGCAGTTCCTCCTTCTTCAGCTGCCAATCAGGGATTGGTGGCGGGGATCCCCTGGGTGAAATGGTGGAGACTCTGCAGGCTAGGGCCTCTTCAGACACATCTAGTTCTGTCATGACCCGTTTTCTCATGCCATGTCTCACGTGTTGTTTGTTTGTGTTTACCCAGCTGACGTGGGGGCGTTTCTCCAGCGCTCTTCCCCGGCCGGGCATGCCGCCACGCCTGGAGAGGCGCGCCCACCTGCCACGCACCTGATCCTGATCACGTCATGATTACCTGTCCTTCTTAAACCCTCCGCGCTGACGGTTCAGCGTCGGATTATTCTCTTGCTCACGTCCATGTACCAAGTGATTATTCTCGCCATTGTTCTGTGCTCCACGTGTATTTCGACCTCTTGTCCGTTCCTCGACTCCGCCTCTAGCCTTAGCCCTTATTGGCCGTGTTTGCTTCCTGATTGGCTTTCCTTACCCTTCAGCGGTAAGCGATTTACGTTCGTTCTTGTTTTCTTGCCTTTTGCAAGCGTTTTCTGTTCATCGCGTTTTTCCCCTGGTGTGTGTTCCCCACCAGCACTTTCGGCTTTGCCATCGGCACCTCGTTATTGTTCCTTTGTTACGTTTGATCTCTGCCGGAATAATAAATTCCTTGCAACCCTCTCTGGCTTGTCCCTGTCTGCTCTTAACGAGTCCACCTCGGGGTTCTCGGCACCGCCGGGAACGCCGGCATTACAATTTCTCGCTCCAGAGCCTTTGCTTCCTGACATGCTTCCATAAACTTGGTTGCAGGGTTCCTCCTGAGCTGTCTCTGTAGCTCCTTTTTCACTGGCCCCGGTCTCAGGCCCATGACGAATTGGGTTTGTAGCAGATCGTCGTCATTTCCGGCTTCCAGCGGTTCCCTGGCTCTCCACTGGTGGTTCAGTTCCCGCAGCCGAAGGGTGAAAACCTTGAATTCTTCACCAGGTTCTTGTTTACAGTTAAAAAATAACGCTCTGAGCTGGGCTACTGGCTTAAGTCCCTCATACAACTTTACCAACTCTGCTAAGATCTTAGCCCCTGTGTCACAGTCACCCACAGCTAACAATGCCACCTCCCTCTTGGCCTCGCCCTTTAATGCACTCATCACAAAATCTACTGTCTGTTGAATATTTAGTCCCTGCACTCGAATACATTTATTTTTGGTTGTACCCTTGGGACACAGCAAGATGATGAGAATTTCTTTTTAATAAAAGACTGTTTTATTCAACAAGCTGTGTTAAAAAAAAACGAACGCTAAAAGAGGGGGAAGTCAGTTCTGTGGTTGCAGGGCCTACAAGTCGAGTGGGATTTGGACTCCCTTAAAAAAAAAAAAAAAGGGGGAATGGCCACGTGATCTTGCCACCGATTTAAGGGACACTGCACTTCACACTAAAAACAAATTAAAAGCACGTCAAACTCACACGAAAGATAAAACCACTGCACTCATTGAGAGGTGACAGACAAAAACTACTAAAACCCCCACCGAGCTGTGGGTCGCCGACCTACTTTTAATAAAAACAACAACAAAAAAAACAATAAAACTACACTGTAAAATTAACAAGCCCTACACTAAAACTAATGAAACCTATGTAGCCCCCTCCCCTGCTGTCCAACTGTCAAGCGTCCTCGTGATGGGATCGGGGGGAAATGGTGACCAGTCCACGTTGCGGAGATTCGCCTCTCCGGGTCCGGTGCGAATAGGAGAGTTTCTTTTGGGGAGGTGGGGAGCGTGATATTCCGTCACCGGACGTCCCGTCGTGTTGACTGGGTCGTGCCGCTGGTGAGCGGCGTGCGTGGCGAGCATCGTGAGAGGCGGGGATTCGCTGGCGAGCGTCGTGATAGGCGGGCATCCGCCGGCAAGCATCATGAGAGGCGGCCGTCCGCTGGCGAGCGTTCGTGCGTGACGGGCGGGCGTCGTGCAGCCAAAGTAACCTGGAGCTGAACACAATCGTGGACTTAAAAAACATCCTTTGCTACAACTGCCCCATACATAATCCAACTGCACCAAGTCAACTGTCGAGACCTTCAAGTTCCTGGGAATTACAGTCTCTTAGGACCTGAAAAAGGCTCACAAAGGATGTACTTCCTGAGGCTGATGGGGAAGCACGGCGTGTCACAGGATCTGTTGAGACAGTTCTACACAGCAGTCATCAAATCAGACCTGTGTTCCTCCATCACAGTCTGGTTCAGAGCTGCCACAAAAAAGGACAAGATCTGACTGCAACGGACAGTTAGGACTGCGGAAATAAAATCATCAGTACCCATCTACCCACTCTTTCGGACTTACACACTTCAAGAACCAAGACGAGCTCAACAAAGTCTCCTGGACCTCCGACACCCTGGCCACCACCTCTTCCAGCTCCTCCCCTCAGGTTGGCACTATCAAACCATGCACAGCAAAACCAGCAGACATTCAAACAGCTTCTTCCCTCTTGCCATTAACTCCCTAAACAGTTCCTTCAAACTCTATAGTGGTACTACGCTAATGTTTGCCAACATTGCACTATTATTATAACTATAACTGTCGCAGTATTGCAAGTATTGGACCACTGATCACTTTAACCCTGCCCTTATGACTATCCAAATTGTTGCACAGCTGTCATTGGGGTGTATTGGAGTTGAGTCACCAAGGATATGAGACGTATTTAGTAAATAAACCTTAAAAGCCAAATCCAATGTGTGTTCATTTTTTGTACTCAAGAAAGAAGGGTCAAATAAAGACTCAACAGCTGATTAGAGTTCCGATATTTTGTTTCTTCGATTTCTGGAGTTCAAGAAATAGTACAAAGACGAGAAACTGTACTCGGGCGATTACAGTGGAAAAACCGTGCGCTATCTCAGCCCACCCTTCTCTAACCAGGTTTCTATGTCAAGGCTGATGTAGGTTGAATCGGCCGTCCTTGCTCCCTCCCACGGCAAGGGTCCACATCCAAGGGAAGGTCCTCTCCAGGCTGGTTATTGCCTGGAAGGTTGATTCCCGTGTCTGGTCCCCAAGACTGGCATTCCACGGCTGGCCTTCTCTGGTGGACAGTCTATCCATCTCTCCTGCTGGCATTCCCCTGGAATCTTGTCGGTGTGCATGTGTGTGTGCTCAGATCTCAAATTATGTCTTTCACAATGTGTTGTTGCAATAGCGACCTTGGAACCCCTCCAGTGCCCAATTTGGTATGTTTGCCTCTTCTACGACCTATGTGGAAAATGTGCTTTATCGTGTTTGTGTCCATGAAGTGCTGTCTGGTTTGTAATCGGTTTGTAATGTGCGGACTGATTATGTTTGTTGTGAATGTGAGTGTAGTGGTGGATTTCTGCAAGCGTCTGCACTCTCCACCTGCACCAGTGAATATCCAGGGAACAGACGTTGAGAGGGTCTCAACTTACAAGTGCCTGGGTGTTCATCTGAACAATAAACTGGACTGGAGCGACAGACGCTTTCTATAGTAAGGGTCAGAGCAGACTCTTCCTACTCAGGAGGATGAGGTCCTTTGGCGTTCGGGGGACACTCCTCAGGAACTATGACTCTGGGGTTTCACCGGTCATTTTCTATGGAGTGGTCTCCTGGGCAGGAGGCATCTCAGGCTGGGACAAAAAGAGACTGGACAAACTAGTGAGGAGGGCCAGCTCTGTCCTGGGCTGCTCCCTGGACTCTATGGACTCAGTGGGGGGCAGGAGGATGACGGCAAAACTGTCATCAATGCTGGACAACCCAGCCCACCCACTCAATGACACTCTTAGAACACTCCACAGCTCCTTCAGTGACTCAGACAGTTACACCCTCGCTGTACGAAAGAGAGATTTCGCCGCTCCTTCCTGCTGGCTGCTGTCAGACTTTTTAACAAGAACATTAGGTCGGGCCTACAAACTGGCGGGCATTAGTGCAATTGTGCAGTCCTAGGATGCAATACACACTACTACTGTGCTTTATCCAATGCTGTACTTAAATATTGACCAATGCTGTATTTTGTTTACCATTAGAGTATGCTTATCATTACAGTACTTTTACCATTGCAGTATTTTCTATCATTGCAGTACTTCTACTATTACAGTACTTTTATCATTGCAGTATTTTCTATCATCGCAGTATTTTTCCATCATTGCAGTACTTTTACCATGACAGTACTTTTATCATTGTAGTATTTTCTATCATTGCAGTATTGTTCTATCATTTCAGTACTCTTACCATTACAGTACTTTACTTTATCATTGCAGTATTGTTCTCGTTGCAGTATTTTCTATCATTCAGTATTTTTTTTACCATTGCAGCATCTTTATTTATTTCCCCTCTGTACCATGGACAGACATTAGGAGTGTTTCCTTACACTTGTATATGTTGTGGGATGTAAGTATGTATATACATGGGGATTTGTGTATATACGTATATACTGTGTATATTTGCATGCTTTTTATGAATGTCTGTTGCTAATGTTGTACATTAACGGCTTCATTACGCCGCCGCCTCTGTGTGATCTATCTTTGCTGCTGTAACACTGCAAATTTCCCCATTGTGGAACTATTAAAGGACATCTTTATCTTTACAAGGTTCAGACAATCTGGAAAAATGTCTGCATGTAAGCATCAAGGCCGAAATCCAACATGGAATACCTGTGACGTTCTATCCCTCAGGTTGCACTGCATCAAAAACCGTCAATCTGCATGAGTTACAAAAGCATGGCTTCGTCGTAAAATAGTGTGGGTACTCGACTGGCCTTCTTGCAGTCCTCACATGTCTACCATTGAAAATGTGTGGCACATTTTGAAGTCCAAAATACAACAACAGAGACCCCAGGATGTTGAACGGCGCAAGCTGTACATTAAACAAGAATGGGAAAGAATCCCCCCATGTAAAGCTGCAACAATTAGTGTCCTCTGTTGCTGTCATGTCATTTTAAGTTCATGATTATTTGTTAATAACAATAAAATGTATCAGTTTGAACATTAAATAGCTTGTGTTGGTAGTATATTCAATCAAATATAGGTTGAACATTGTTTGCAAATCATTGTATTCTGTTTTTAATTATGTTTAACATAAATAAAAATTATTTATGTTTAACATAAATAAAAACAGAATACAATGATTTGCAATAGAATGTTAACAACCCAACTTTAAAGCAATGAAATTGGGTTTTTACTTTTGACATCGCCTTCTGTTAAACTTGCATCGGAGTGAATAGCCAACATGGTATGCTATTCAGTAATTATATTAATTAAGTAAGTTATATTAATAACTGTATAGAGAGCAGAACGAAATACATAGTATACATTAACGTATACATTCCTAGTCGGCAGTATTTTCCATTTGCAGATTTTTAATTATATTTAAAATTAGATAATTATTTCATCTATAAAATGGGTGACGTGAGATCTTATAAATTAAAGACTTGAATGTCATAAAACATTGATATTCGGTTGCTTTTGTTCGTGTATTTATGTCGCCGTTGCTGTTTTGACTATCACTCAATCTCACAAGGTGGCGCCAATGCGCGTTGAAGCCAGTTTTAACCGCCAATAAACGCCTAGAATAAGGAATAAAATCGCAGAAGAAGAGGAAGTCAAACGAAAACGAGGAAGATGAAACAGAGGTTGGACGAACAGTGGTCAATGTTGAAGATGGTGTTCTGCTCTTACACACGGCTATTTTCCAATTGGTAACGTCAACCAAATATGACATCATTCAACACGAAAAGGTATTTTTATTCTTTAAGTTGGATACTCAAATGGGCAGTCTGCACCGGTTGCGTAGTTTGACGAGTTAGCATATTTCCCACCGAGTTTGAATTTTAAAATGGCCGCTTTTTGATGTGATCTACCTTGCTACTTTCTTACTTAATTGTTGAACAATTTTCTCCCCTAATTCATAGCGTTAGAATTTTATGGATACGTTCCGTTCGTATGTTAACGTAACGTACGGTAGCTCATGGGCGTTAATACGTGTGCAAGTTCAGCATTATTTTGGACATACAGCATACACTTAAAAGATCAGTTGTTGCCGTTGCTGCTTAATACATCAATCAGTCCATTAATTATTTAAACTGCTCACGAGGGTCCTGGGCGTGTTGAAGCATAGCCCCGCTGGCTTCGGAGAGTAGGCGATGTACACAGTCAAACGACTGCAGTCAGGCCAGCCTCCACTCGCAAAGACGAAGTCAAGCCAGCCACCACTCTTATTTTCAATACTGTGCAACACGGTGCATTACGGTAATGCGCCTAAAGCGCTTGTTGATGGCCACCTTCAAAATAAAAGCTATGAAACTCAATTATGCGCGTCAGTGGTTTGGATTTAAAATAATGTGATTAAACTTCTGTTTTCACCCAGGGGGAATGCAAACTGACTCAGAATTGCACCAAGAAATGTTATGAACCGAGATAGAAAGAGAAATCAATGTAGATCAATGGCTGATATTACAACTGATTTAATAAAAAATAATTAAAAATTAAGTTTTCGTTATCCCGCAACCAGACAACTGCCGAGGCACACTAAGCCACCCAAGGTATCCAACCAAAGTACTTTAATCAAAATCTAATGTGGCTTTTTAAAATAACAGGCCAAACAAATATCAAAATTTGATAATTTCGCCTGAATTTGAAAAATCATTAAAAATTAAGTTTTCATTATCCCGCAACCAGACCAGCGCTGGGGCAAGCTAGGCCACCCCAGGTATCCAACCAAGGTACTTTCATCAAAATCTGATGTGGCATTTCAAAATAAAAGGAATGAGAACTATCAAAATTTGACCTGTACACCCGATTTCGAAAAATGTATTAGAAATTAAGTTTTCGTTATCCCGCAACCAGACTACTGCCGAGGCACACCAGGCCACCCAAGGTATCCAACCAAAGTATTTTCGTCAAAATCTGATGTGGCATTTCAAAATAAAAGGCCAAAGAAATATCAATGTTTGACCTTTACACCCGATTATGAAAAATCATAAAAAAATTAAGCTTTTGTTAACCCGCAATCAGACAAGCACTGGGGAACACTAGGCCACCCAAGGTATCCAACCAAGGAACTTTCATCAAAATCTGATGTGGCATTTCAAAATAAAAGGCCATAGAAATCTCAATGTCTGACCGTTACAACCGATTACGAAAAATCATTCAAAATTAAGTTTTCGTTATCCCGCAACCAGACCAGCGCTGGGGCACACTAGGCCACCCCAGGTATCCAACCAAGGTGAATTTGTTGCAATGTCAGCCATTGGTGCACAGTTAACATTGATTTCTCTTTCTATCTCAATTCATAGCATTTCTGGGTGCAATTCTGAGTCAGTGTGCATTCCCCCTGAGTGAAAAGACCAGAATCAGAAATCCCTTTTATTGTCATTGTACTCAAGTGTGCAATGAGATTAGAGAGCTCCCCTCTCCAGTGCAATACAACAATAATTCAGTTAAATATATAAATTAGATAAATAAGAGAATAGTTAGTGCAATGGAAAATAATACTGAATAGGATATATAAAAACACATCACGTTGCTGTCCTGCAAGGTAAGGGTGGTCATGTGTGTGTGAGAGTTTAGAATGAAGATGGCTCTTGGAAAGAAACTGTTTCTCAGTCTATTGGTCCTTGATTTGATGCACCTGTAGCGCCTGCCAGAGGGCATCAGGTCGAACAGGTGTGAGTTTGGGTGGGTATTGTCTTTGACAATATTGAGAGCCCTGCTGAGGCACCGGGCGGTGTAGATGTCCGACAGTGTGGGGTGAGGGCTGCCAATAATCCTTTGCGCTGTTTTGACCGTCCTCTGGAGCCTCACTCTGGCCGCCTCAGTGCAGCCGCTGTACCAGGTGGAGACACAGTACGTCAGCAGGCTCTCGATGGACGAGTGGTAGAAGGCCAGCAGCAGCTTCATGTCTAGGTTGAATTTCCTGAGGACTCTCAGGAAGTGCAGACGCTGGTGGACCTTCTTTACCACTGCTGTGGTGTTGTGTGTCCAAGAAAGGTCATCGGAGATCTGTACTCCCAGGAACTTGAACGTGTGGACCCTCTCCACACACGCGCCTTCGATGAAGAGGGGGGCGGCACCGTCTTGTTCCTCCTGAAGTCGATGACGATCTCCTTTGTTTTTGCAATGTTGAGTTGCAGTCTGTTGTCCTCGCACCAAGCCGTCATTCTCTGGACCTCCTCTCTGTAAGCAGTCTCGTCACCCTCCAAGATCAGACCGACCACTGTCGTGTCGTCAGCAAACTTGACGATGGTGTTGTTATTGTGGGCCGGGCTGCAGTCGTAGGTGTAGAGGGCGTATAGGAGAGGCACGCATCCTTGAGGGGAACCGGTGCTCAGCGTACGGGTGGAGGACGTGTAGGGGCCGAGCAACACAGTCTGCGGTCTGTTGGTCAGAAAGTCCTTAATCCAGATGCGTGTGAGGGCAGGGAGGCCGAGAATGTCCAGTTTGGCGACGAGGATGTCTGGGATGATTGTGTTGAATGCCGAGCCTTAGTCCACAAAGAGCATCCTTGTATAGCTCTGCTGTTGTTCCAGGTGGCCCAGCACAACATGCAGAGCAGTGTCGATGGCGTCCTCAGTGGATCTGTTAGCCCGGTATGCAAACTGGTAGGGGTCCAGAGTGGGAGGAAGGCAGTCCCTCATGTGCTGGAGAACCAGTCTCTCTCGTGAGAGCAACAAGACGGTAGTCATTCAGGAGGACTGCGGGTGACTTTTTGGGGACAGGAATAATGGTGGAAGTTTTCAAGCAGGAGGGGATGACTGCTTGAGCCAGGGAGCGGTTGAAGACCCTGCAAAAAACATGTGACAGTTGGTGGGTACATGCTCTGAGGACCTTGCCTGGTATTCGGTCGGGTCCAGTAGCTTTCCTGGGGTTAATAGCCAGGAGCGCGCGCCTCACATCGTGTTCCTCTACGGTGAGAGGGGGGGGGGGGTTGAGGCATGAAGTGCGGGGCTGTGACGGTTGGGGCGAGTCAAAGCGAGCGAAGAAGCAGTTAAGCTCCTCAGCCAGCGATGCACTCGGGTCTACAGAGGTCGTGCTGCTGCCTCGGAAGTTGGTGATGCTCCGTAGACGTGCCACACCTCTCGTGGTCTGTTGCTGGCAAGGTGGGACTCCAGCCTCCTCGTGTAGTTTGCCTTGGCTAGCTTGATGCCTTTGCTAAGGTCAGCACGAGCCACCCTGTTCTGGGCTTTGTCGCCAGACCTGAAGGCAGCGTCGCGGGCCTTGAGGAGAGAGTGGACCTGGCTGCACATACAGGGCTTCGCATTTGGGAAGGTCCGTATGGTCCTGTTCAGGGACAGTTTCCATGCAGAACTTGATGTAGCCTGATGATCAAAGAGGTCCCAGTTGGTGTCTTGAAAGCAGTCCTGTAATTCACTCATGGCGGTCTCACGCCTGTATTTTCACAGTCTTTGTGGTGGGCCTGAATCTGCGCCTGAGAGGGGTGTACGCAGGTGCGAGCTGCAAGGACAGGCGGTCTGACTGGCGGAGGGGGGCGAGTGGGTGGGCCCTGTATGCGTGCTTGATGTTCGAGTACACATGGTCGAGAGTGTTGTCTCCCCTCGTTGGGCACTTGACATGCTGGTGGAATTCTGGGAGTACAGTCTTTAAATTGGCCTTATTAAAGTCCCCCGCTACTATGTGAACGCCATCAGGGTGGGCCCGCTGATGTTTATTGATGACACACGCGAGTAGCGAGAGCGCCGTGTTAGCGTTGGGAGGGATGTAAACAGCTGTGACGAGCACCACCGTTAGCTCCCTCGGGAGAAAATAAGGCCGGCATTTAACGGACATGTACTCCATGTCGGGGGAAGAGTGCTTCTCAACAATCGTGCTATCGCCGCACCAGTTCTCATGCACGTAAACACAGAGCCCCCCCGCCCCTGCTCTTACCGGTGTCACTCGTCCGATCCGCGCGATGTAGCGAGCGCCCAGCTAGCTGGATGCTAGCGTCGGGGACGTTGGCGTGCAGACAAGTTTAATATTTTAAATCAAAACCACTGATTTGCATACTTGAGTTTCGCAGATTTAGTTTTGAAGGTGGCCATCAACAAGTGCTTTCGGTACATTACCGTAATGCACCGTGTTGCACAGTATTGAAAATAAGAGTGGCGGCTGGCTTGACTTTGTTTTTGCGAGTGGAGGCTGGCCTGACTGCAGTGTCAAACGCAGGGTACACAAAAACAGACAACCATTGATAGCCACAACCACACTTGGGGACATTTTAGCGTGTCCATCAACCTACCATGCTTGTTTTTAGAATGTGGGAGGAAACCCGAGTACCTGGAGAAAATCAGCGCAGGCACGGGGAAAACATGAAAACTCCTCACACAAAGGCGTATATATATATGTATATATATATATATATATATATATGTATATATATATATGTGTGTGTATATATATATACACGTATATATTAGTGATGGGTAGATGAGGCATCCTGTATCGTTTCGACACAGTGACACAATGTATTGACACTGTGTTGCTGAATACTGACACCTGGTGGACTTGCAGGAAACATTTGACAGGGTAATCTGACACTGATCTGTCAAACTAATTTTATCCAATTCCATTGATTAGCGACGTGATGTGTTTTTATATATCCTATTTCTTATTACTTTCCATCGCACTAATTATTCTCTTATCTAATTTATATATTTAACTGAATTATTGTTGTATTGCACTGGAGAGGGGAGCTCTCTAATCTCGTTGCACACTTGAGTACAATGACAAAGGGATTTCTGATTCTGATTAGGCATTTGCTTTCACATTATTTTTACATACACGCAATTTCATAAAAAAAATCTTTGATATTCGAGACGCAGTTGATAAATTAAGAGAACATCTGTCTGAATGCCCAAGTAAAAGTGTTGTGAATGACAATGGACTCATTGTAATTAAAGATTTTTATTCAAAATAAAATTAGTTTCTCCAGCGTTTTGTTATTCAGTCTATTTCTTTTTTTGAGGCAATTTCCCCCCGCCTTTGAGAAAATCCTCTCACAAGGCACTGAAGAGGCCGGTGTGCACAACGCCTGTGTGGCTAATATAAATAGGTGAGGGAACGTTGCCTCCATGGACTTCCAGTATAAGAGCGGGTCTTCCGTACGTGCAACGTGTCCTGCTGACGTATAGCGCTGCACCTCTGAGTGCGCATCAACAGTGACGTCTTCCATCTTGCGGATATTTAATGCAAAGTAACGTGCCAATAACTCGATGCTTGTTTTGAGCGTCCATCCTGTTGATAGATGCGCTTCCTTATGAACACAGTTTGGCGCGCGACCGCTGTGTCGACACGATTCTGGTAGTGGTCACGTGACTTTCTCAAAGCCGTACGCGCACCGACACGGGGTTTGCCCTGGAAGCTCGGCGCGCGCCTCGACGCCTCTGTGTCGCTGGACCCATCACTAGTATATATATATGTATGCGTATGCGTGTGCGCGCATGCGCGTATGCGTGTGCGCGCATGCGCGTATGCGTGTGCGCGCATGCGCGTATGCGTGTGCGCGCATGCGCGTATGCGTGTGCGCGCATGCGCGTATGCGTGTGCGCGCATGCGCGTATGCGTGTGCGCGCATGCGCGTATGCGTGTGCGCGCATGCGCGTATGCGTGTGCGCGCATGCGCGTATGCGTGTGCGTATATGCGCTTATACGTACGTATATGCGCTTATACGCACACTGCTACGTACGCCCGCCTCCCATGCCACGAAGGTCTTGTGTACTAGAGCTACGGGCCGTTTCGTCCCGTGCGTGTCCGGGAGGGGGTGCATGTTATCGGCTTAATTATTAAGCAAGCGTTTCCTCTAGTCGGCTGGTAAGTCCACTTTAGCCACATGTTTTTTTATGTTTGTTTTGATTCACGCTAGCTCAGCGGCGCATCAGTAATCCTCGGGTTGTATTTCCTCAATGGGAGGAAATTTGTGACGAGTCGGGCAGTGATAGGTCGAATCTGCGCTGTTTTTTTCCTTTTTTTTTTTTTTATTTACCAAAACCATTTTCTATGGATATCGCCCACCCAATTATCGCGATACATATCGATATTGAATTATCGTCACAGCCCTACTATCACTCATATGCAAGTATCGTCATTACATCAGGGTTCTTCACTCCTGTTACTCGTGGGGCACTATCCTGCCCGTTTTCCATCTCTCAGAGTTGCAACAGACCTGATTCAAAGGTCTGCAAAAGCTGTGTAACGATCCTGATAATTTGAATCAAATGTGAGAGCAATGGGAAACAAGCTGGACAGTAGACTTCAAGGAATAGGGGTGAAGACTCCTGCATTACACTTCAAGCAGCAATTAACGTCTCAAGTCTTCTTGAGCAATTAGAGTGGCACAATAAAATATTTTTGTGTATTCAACACCCTCCTTTCTGGTCTTTTCAAAACCTCTGAAGTAGGGCTGGGCGATAAACCAAAAATTTACCGTTACCGAAATGTATTATGTCGTCACGTGACTCCACCCTTCTGAACAAGAATGTAAACATGACTCGTTTGTAGCTGGCGATTCAAATTCAGAATCTAACACGGCTGAAGACGAAGTAACGTTCGTTGAAATTGTTCCTGTCACGCTTGTCCCGAAAAGAAATTCGACATCTGTCGTTTGGAAATGTTTTGGGTTCCATAAAGACGATGTTTAAGCAAAAGAACATGAACTACAAAGTGCATCGTAAGCACCAAAACAGCGCGTCCAACCTTTTCTTTTTCACCACCCACCACACAACCATGCTGTTGACTTGGAGCTTGTGCTAAAAGTTCAGGAGCACGTTTGGACAAGTAACAACAGCCCATAACGGAGGCGACACCATACGAGAGAACGTCTAAGAGGTGGACGCGATAGCCTAGGACATAGCTAAAGATTTAGCTCCTCTACTTACCGTTGGAGCGCAGAGGATTTAAACGCCTCATGAACGTAGCCGACAAGAGGTACGAAAATATTTGTTGCAAACCGTACTTCCCAATATGGACAACATCGGGACGGGAGCGGAGACATGTCAAGTAGGGCTGGGCGATATGACCTCAAATCAATATCGCGAGAAATTGAGCAATTTTACCTCGATAACGATAAATGCACGATAAATTCCCCCCGTGGACTAAAATCAAAATAAATGCAGGAACTGCATATTGACCTTTTTTTTTAATTGACCAACAGGTACACATTACTGAATGAAACATAAAAGTACAAAAATCATTTGTATAAACATTCCAAATACCTTGCTTTGCATGACTTGAACAATGTCACAAAGAAAAAGGGTACCTCTTGCAAAATCTTTTTCTGCAAATAGATTGCGCCAAGATGCTGTCATGATGTAAATAATGCCAAATAAAAAAAGGCTAAATAAAATGAAAGAAAATGTCAATGCAAGACAAATAAACAAGTGTGCATGTGTCCTCTCGAGTACTCTGGTGCGCGGTCGCCACTTGTCGTCTATGTAGTGCACAGTCAGGCTCAATCAGGGATCCATGTTGCGACCCGACCACAAGTCGGATGTAGATGCAAAATGCTTGACATGTCTAAGCTCCCGGCCCGATGTAGTCCATATCGGGAAATACGGCTTTCATGAAGCGTTTAAATCCTGTGCGCGCCACTGTAACTAGAGGAGCTTTATCTTTAGCTATGTGCTAGGCTATCGCGTCCACCTCTGAGACGTTCTCTCGTATGGTGTCGCCTCCGTTAATGGGCTGTTGTCACTTGTCCAACCTTGCTTCTCACTTTGAACTTTCAGCACAGCATGGTTGTGTTGTGGGTGGTGAAAAAGCTTCTGGATTTGAATCGCCAGCTACGACAGAGACGTCTGTTTTCTTTCTCGATCAGGCGGGTGGAGTCACGTGACTAGAGGCGCTGTAGCGGTCTTAAAGGGGCATGAACATTGCCGCAGACAGAAAAGGCTTTTCCTTTTTTTTTTAAACACCGAATTTACCGACATGGGCAAAATGATTTCGGTCATTGTAATAAATTTCGGTAACGGTAAATTTTCGGTTTATCGCCCAGCCCTAATGTCAAGCATTTTGCACCCCCTTTTGACTTGTGGTCGAGTCATAACATGCATCCCTGTTTGAGCCTGAATGTGCAGTACATAGACGACAAGTAGCGACCGCGCACCAGCGTACTCGAGACGGCATTTTCCTGATGAAGCACACTTGTTTATTTGGCACTGGCATTCCATTGACATTTTTTTCATTCTATTTAGCATTTTGTTTAACGGTGACTAGCTCCTTTGCACATGGCATTATTTATATAATTTACAAGGTACCTTTACACAAATCTAGGCCTTTGCAAATGGCATTACAGCATCTCAGCACAATCTATTTGCAGAAAAAGATTTTGTGAGAGGTTGGTTCTCCTGTTCTTTGTGACATTGTTCAAATCATGCAAAGCAAGCTATTTGGAATGTTTATACAAATGGTTTTTGTACTTCTATTTTTCACTGAAAGTAATGTGTACCAGTTGGTCAATAAAAAACAGTTAATATGCATTTCCTGCATTTATTTTGATTTTGGTCCTCAGGGGGAATTTATCGTGCATTTATCGCTATCGAGGTAAAATTGCCCAATTTACCGCGATATTGATTTTAGGTCATATCGCCCAGCCCTAATCTGAAGCTACAGCGGTTGAATGTGAAGTGAAGATGTGCAGCCATTTCTCATAACTCACTGTTAATGGAACTCAAGGTTGACTCAGGGGTTTGATTGTGTAGTCACTCAAGGAGATATATTGGCTTCGCCCCAAGCCACGCCTTTATTTTGGTGGTGGTTTAGCTGGACTTAATAGGTACATAGCACTGGGAATGCAATGCTTCATTGCCATATGTCCAATGATGCACGGACAACAACTCGATGCTAATGAAAACTTTTTTCGTCATAGAAGTTGTATGACAATGCGTATCAACCCCCAAGAAACATAAATGGCACCTTATTAGCGATACACTCAACTCATCCTGTCGGAATATGGCATATGATTGGTCCCGAGCAAACGTAGCTAATATTTTCATTTTTTTTTTTCTAAGCCTCTCCATAAAAAATAGTCTTCACTTAAAAACGGTCGGTTACACCAAAACATTTGTAAATCACATGTGTGTATATATCGCAATTTAAATTTGAGGTTGAGAAATATTATTGTTCTATAATACTTTAATGTATTATTAATTTCTGCAAAGATTAATTATAAACTCCAGTAAAGAAGTCAAGCTAGTTAAGATAAACTGTTTTAAGACAACGACTAACATTTTGTTTGCCGTGTATTGTCGTCCTTGTGCTGAGTGAGCCGTGCTTGCTGGGTGAGGTTGCGCAGCCAATCAGCTCACGCAATAAAGCCACTCGTGGTCTCATTAGTTGGTCTCGCGGGCGGGCACCAATCACGTGCCTCGTATGAGTGTCTGTGGGTATATACAAAGCCTCTGAGTCAACTCATCTATTCTAAACGTGTTTTTCCACAGTGTGGCCGTATTTTTTTTTAAATGTATTAATTTTTTGATTTTGTTTTATGTTGGGATGAATATTTAGGAAAAATCCGCAAAACACTGAAGCGCGGAACGTGAAGTGCAGAGTCGCGATGGCTTACTGTAGTTGTCTACTCTGACATGCTATTTTTCCATATTTTTTTTGTCCTAACATTGCTCCTGAAAGAATGACAGGTTTTCCAATGTAGGGGCTCAATAAAAGTTCTGATATGTTAAATGGTCATATTAGTGCAATGTACTCCTACTCAAAGCTGACTTGTACGGTGTCATTTCGACTTTATTTCAGGTTTTCAGTGGTTGTGTAGATTTCTTCACACTTATTTTGTGAGAAATGATACCGGCTTTTGCGAAAGCTCGAACAACGCTGCAAGCAGACACGTTAGCCCAGGGGTGCCCACTCTTTTTTAGCATGCAAGCTACATAGAAAATAACCAAGTCCAAGTGATCTACCTACCTTATTGTTTACATTTATTTGAAAATAGAATGAGAATCCTTTATAGGTAAAGTGTATGTATATATATATATATATATATATATATATATATATATATATATATATATATATATATATATATATGTATATATATATATATATATATATATATATGTATATATATGTATATGTATATATATGTATATATATATATATATATATGTATATACACACACACACACTTATACACCTTGCATAACTGCATGAAACCATATTGCACAATACAACTAGTGCACATTGTCTGTCGTCAGTTTACTGATGACTTGTGCTGAATGAGTCAACCATAGAGTCCGGACAGGAGCTACTAATAGCAAGCCTTGCACACACCTCCCAATAAATATTAGGCATGTTGGAACGGGTACTTGGACTTAATGATTGCTTGCGCTACGGCTGCCGGTTGCGGTGGCGGACGGGTCATTCTCCAGTGCTGAATGCGAGCGCATACCTTTGCGCATCGCCCGCCTCCCCCTGGCCCACTAGTTCTTCAGTCAGTGCGAGACGCCCCGCCACGGAGCCCAAAGCACACAAAAATCCTCCTCTTACGCTGTGTGGAAATAATTAGCTTACATGTTCCCATAGTTTTTATACTTCATTATTAGGCTTAGAGTAAACGGAACAAAATAGAAATTTCAAATTTTGCTCGTTAGCACGCTTGTGCATGCACAGTGAGGCATACAACAAATCTGTATGTGATGCAATCGGCCGACACCCCCTGTGCGAACGACTGCTCGATCGCGATCGACGCAATGGGCACCCCTACGTTAGCCCAGGCATTCGCAATCCATTCACAAATTGTGGTGTAATTAGCTCGGAGCTGCCACCCAGTCTTAGTGAAGCTGTTGTCAATGTGCCATCCTATATGAGACCCCTTCATAGTTTGTAAACAATGTGATGGCAAAGCTGGAGGCAAAAAAGAACTAGCGCGCTTGTTTAAACAGCATTGTTTATGTAGGAATGTATTCGAAAAACGGTCATTTGCGTGAGTACTAGGGCTGTAACAATTCACTCAAGCTTCGATTAGATTTTTGATTTTTCCGATTGTGTGTGTGCATGTGTGCGTGCGTGTGCGTGCGCGCATGTGTATGTGTATAAATATGTGAATATTCACAGATACTAAAATATCTGCACTGAGATGCATTATGCAGCTGTAGTATGGTCAGTCAAATGTTTTTTGTGACAATGATATTCTCCACCAGTCAGTTGATTTAACAAGAGAATTGTAGACGATATTTGGAATAGAAATTGGCTGGCTACAAATGCTTAAAGTTTATTGAGGGTTCTCTTTATTTTCCATTTACTTTAACTAAATTGGTATTCCTACATTGTTATTTTTTACCATAAATTTAGAATTCTTCAGCCTGAATATACAGTATTTTTGGTTAGACAAATGATTCTAGATGAAATGACTTCTACAAAAAGATAATTGAAAAGAGAATTCATCTCAGTTTCTTTAATGAGAACAAATGCCTGTCCATCTATAATAGTTTTTCTGCTTTTCACCTCACAGCCACTCTGTGCTTACAGAATAATTTGCATCTAGCATCTTCCTTCATTTGGACTCCATTTCAACCTTCTCCGGCACCAGTTTCCAGAGGGATCCTTTTCACCTTGGACCTGCTCCTGATTCCACTCCAGCGATAATACAATCATGGCTGCATTTTTCCTGGATGGCTTTCCTTCCTTGTGATGATAATGGTTGGAGTATCGTTTCCTCAGCAGGTTGACGGCTGACTCACCCCCTCACCTGATCCACCTGATTTTTTTTTTCTCTAAAACTCTACTTCTACTAAAAGTGAAACTCAAAACTGCACAGCAGAATCTGACCACTGCAATGTATCACCACAAGCCCCAGTCACAAGGCCCACAGTCTTTCACCAACATCCCGAGGCCTGCTCGTCATCATCAGAAACCTCCAAATCAACAGAATTCCCCTCCCTCGAACATGCTATCTGCCTTCCCATTCCCTCGCCCCACCCAACTTCCAGACGAACTTGAGTCAGCTTTGGCTATTCGTGTTGTCAGGGACATGGACCACCGCCTCACTGATCACACAAGTAGGCCAAATCAATATCAGAACCAAGGCACCGTGTCTGGTCGACATGAAGGCTACTCTTCTAGCCCAATAACACTGACCCCTGATAATCAAACTAGCAGCCATCATAGGACAGACTGGTCAAACTTACAACCTCCAACTAAATTGTATGCCAACTCTGCATCAAATGCCACTTATCACTCTCAGCAACTCCAAGGGCTTCACCAACAGCCCCAGAGCAACCAAACTGGACCGTCCGTTCCAAGATGGATTTCAGGTGGCTTGTCCTTGTCCCAACCCAAACAACCCCATAGTGGTGTTGGGGATGGTCAGGGTTTGTATACACCTGAAAGTGCAGGAAGTATCTTGGCAAGCTTTGGACTGTCAAACGATGACCTTGAAGTGCTGAGTCACTACCCAGATGATCAGCTGACCCCTGATACTTTACCTTTTATACTCCGCGACATACAGATCAACAAGTCGGACAACCAAAATACAGTGGCAAACAACACTCAAAGCAAGATCCTTCCTCCTTCAAACGCGAACCAACTGATAGATACCCGCTCTTCTGAAGTGCCCAGTCTTCTGACAGTTACAAAGACAGCAGGCAAAGTGATTGACTATGGCCATGCAAGTCGGGCTGAAGAAAACACAACCAAACAGACGTTCAAAAGAGAGAAACTTTCAAATGAAAGAATGGTTCAAATGTACTCATCATCTGCATCTTCTCCAAAAGTAGAAAAGGCAGAAAACCGTCTTATACGTTTGGTACAAATGGACTCGACCAAGCATGGTGACCGGGACTATCGTAGAGCAAGTGCTGCCCATCACAAGTGCAGTCTTTCTACTAGTAGTGAAGGTCCACCATCTAAATATCAGATCGCTGACAAAGACTACAGGCACAATGGATCCAAGCAAAGGCTATTATCTGAATCGAGGAGAGAGGTGTACCCAAGGCGGTCTCATTCTTCTTCCCCTGGCACAAGTGGACACAGCATCAGCAAGAAGTTCCCTGACCCCACCTTTATATGTGATTTCTCAGGCACAAGTCCAAAAGTGTTTCCTCACTCCTGCTCCCTGTGCAACATTCAGTGTGATCATAATAAGGTGAGTTTAACATTGCACTAAATTTCTTTTTTTGGGGTGCAAAAAACCCCCCAGTAAAGTAGTGCTGCAAGCTGATGTTGTTATTATTTTACTTTGATGGGTTAGACTTAACGTGGTTTTTATTTTGACTTTGTAGTGTATGAAGTCTCTTTGGCTTGAGTTTAAGATCGAGTTCACTTGCAAATTCAAATATAGATTAAAAAAAATGTACAGCTGATCATTGTGCTCAACACCAACCTTCATTGTTGAGACAGCTCTGACGTCAGTTTCGCTTATGCTACTGTCACAGGCATATATACAGTATATTCATATGTGTATATGTGTACCATATTTTTAGAAATGTAATTCAGAAAAAGTAATCCACATATTTATTCAATGTTCCTGAAATATGATTACATTCTTTTCTGAAACAGTAATGGAATACAATTAGTTTTTGTATCCTAAATACATATATACGTGTGTGTGTGTGTATATATATATATATATATAAATAAATGTGTATATATGTATGTGTGTATATATATATATATATATATATATATATATATATATATATATGTATATATATAGATGTATATATATATATATATATGTGTTTGTATATATGTATATGTATACAGTGAACCCTCGGTTATCGCGGTTAATGGAGACCGAGACCACCCGCGAAAACTGAAAATCCGCGAAGTAGCGGCGCACCTTCATAAATGCTTAAAAAAAAGTGCGGAGTAGCGGCGCGCCTTCAAAAATGCTTTAAAAAAAAAAAATAAAATAAAAAAACAAAACAAATTATTATTAAAACTTATTATTTTTTTATTCCCCAGCCATTATTTTTGTATTTATTCAATTACTTCTTTTTG